>NC_090177.1:14351355-14657069 GCF_024679245.1 Pseudorasbora parva
AGCCAGAGACCTGTAAACACAGTGTGGCCTTTAAAACTCATTATGCATAATCAAGTTAACGGTCACATGATCACTGTCCTGATCTGGATCAGGCACTTCAGATACAGTATATATTTGCATTTCTCTACAATTCTACCTCTCTGACAGACATTTATCTGCTGCTTAATTGCTCTGATATGCACTTCTACAATCTGTGTTTTGAGTGCTGTTTGGAGCAGGGCATTTTTGACAGCTATTAACCTACCCTGACCGAACACTATCTCTCCTACAGTGAGATCAGTTAATGCATGCTAACCATCATTGCCTAATTGGCCGGCTTAGTCATTCTCTACAGTCTGTTCCCACGGCTGAACCTGCAGCGTACTTCAGCAACACAACGTGCTGGTCTCTCAAACTGTATTTTTAGAAGCTTGAGCATTTTAAAATTCATGCAATTCACCGTTATGAGGGCCCCATTATATTGATGATACCATTTTATGTACATGAACAACAAAGCTTAGCTGCATGATTCTGTCACATTTGCATGCCCGTAGAAGAGTTGTATGACAAATTAAAGCAATAAGCCACGAGAAGCTTTGCATTGTACTAGTTTTATCACAGCTAAAGGGCCAATTTTATGCAGTACGCAAAGCGACAACGACAATATAAAATACACTGATGTTCAGTAAATAATTAATGGTAAATGTTCTATGAACAGGCCAATAATTGTAAGTATTATAAGTTGTGCTGTACTGTTTGTGCCATTAATGAGAGTTTAGATTGTGAAGCTTGTTATGAGAGGTGTTCTGTTACTTTTATAAGTCACTTATTTTTATCTGTTGAATGATAGAATAAAGAAAAATCCAATAGAGTTGCATCTATCTAGAGACCAGAATATCATAATCTTGCTCTGTTGACTTGGACCACATAGCAACACCCTTGCAACCATTTAGCAACAACCCAGCAAACTATTTTGCATTTAATTTCTAGGCTAAAAGGCAAAATTTGGGCTCTCAGTGAAAAATGTAGTACGTCTAATCATAGCCCAAGAATAGTCTAGTTATCTAGAACATGAACATGTCAAAGAAATTAAAACCAAACACCTTGTAATAACTGTTGACTGACTTTGTTTAAATTATGGAATATCATACATCTTGAAAGGTTTTTTTTTTTTTTTATATAGCAGCGAACTGTTGTGGTGGCGAGTTTTAAATGGCTTAAGCACAGTCAAATTTTATGTAGAAAATGTACAAATCTAGTTAAATGTATGAAAGGGCCCCTATTATGCTGTTTCAGATATTAACTTTCATGTTGTGTTTAATATAGTTTTTGTGAATGCATTTATAAAAGAATGTAAAAGTTTGGCGAAGTTGCAAAGATCAAAGTTCACGATAATGGAGTCTCCCAAAAGAGAGAACCAATTCTGAACTGCCTGCAACAAGTCTTCAGTAATTCCAGCCCTTCTTCCTACCCAAACCTACATAGGTTTGTAACACATTTGCATAATTCCCGCCTATGGTCTTTATTGGCTGCCAGGGAACAACCTCTATCCCCCTCCCCCCCTCCCCCCAAACACATGTAGCTGAGGCTTAAAAGAGTTTAGTTCGTGTTGTTGACATGTTTAGAAGATGTGGTTTTCTGCACTGTGAAAGCAAATACACTTTGCTTGCACATCCAAAGGATGAAGAGTCAGGCTCAAAATGGTTGGGTAAAACCATATCACTGTGTTCACATGTGTGTATCACAAATTACAAGTGCTGAGGAAGCATTTAGAGCTAAAATTTAGAAACGGTTATGACCAATCAGAGGTGACCAATCACAACAGACCGGGTCATCTGACCAATCAGAGCAGAGTAGACCAATCACAACAGACTCGGCCATCTGACCAATCAGAGCAGAGTAGACCAATCACAACAGACTCGGCCATCTGACCAATCAGAGCAGAGCAGGCTTTAGGAAAGGAGATCCTTGATCAAACCATTTTCGACACAAGAAAAGAGGTGATGCTGCAAATGTATATAATGAGAAAATGTAAGTGTTTTTGAACTTGTATGCTTGTAAACCTATTGTAGGACACCTCCGAAATAAAATTAGGAACATTTAATATAATTAATATAATAATAATAAATAAATAATATAATGATACATATATAATTTATAACAATATTAATAATTATATTAATAATATGTTTTGTTATGTAAATATTCACCACAAGTAATAAAGTTCTGTAGACAATTTATAGTTGCCAAACAATGTCAGTTGGTGTTTTGATGTGAAATGTGAATACAGTCGATATGTACAGTTTCACTTTTTTTGGCTATTACTAACAAATTCAAACTGGAAATTGTGCTTTTGAAGGTGCATTCATGACATACAGCAGTGTTGGACGTCTGTGTCCTGTGAGAGGGACTGAGCGCCTCGGCTCTAATGGCGCCCCGATTTATCCTGGTTGCCGAGGACTCTGATTAAACATGCAGGGAAGATGTTTTTGGCACTGACACAGTAAAACGGTGGGGGGGTGGGGGGGGGTTGAAGCTCTCCGATAAAATCTTGAGATGCTTTTGTTCTGTCTGTCAGATATGCTGTGTTAGAGAGGTGACAGCCCAGCTGGAAAAGAGTGTATTCTTCACCTGGGACCATGAATAGTTTAATACCACAATGTGGTTGAACGGAAAGCGAGGTGTTTGAGTGCAATAACTCTTAATCCAAAGGACATTTCTTCTTGAAATGTTAAATGTCATTCATTAAATGTTATTAATTTATTCCCTGATTCATTTCCCTCCTGTCAGTCATTTTTATTTATTTATTTTTATCTTTTCCTTTCGGTAGACTCCACTCCAGTATTACTTACAGTAGTGGCACTTCCTGTTCTTTTGTGTTCGGTAGCAGTGATGGAGCCCAGCAGCAGCAGAACTTAGGATTGAAAACCTCCTCGGCTCACCTTTATTAGTTGTTTCCATAGCAGCGAGAAAGTGAATGCAGAGAGTTAGTGACACTGACAGCTGTCTTGAGTTATACATTTGTTGGTACTGAGTAATGAGAGAGTCCACGGTTATGATGAGCCACGTGTGACCTTGAGCATGAGTTGATGCCTGGGGCAAGACGTGAACTCTTCAGACAAGCTGAACCCTCTCCTCCCTGGTCTTTGTTCTTCTACAGCAAAAAATCCACTAGTGGTGTCCTTGGACTCAAAAAAACTCCCCTAAGTAGCTTGTTTTTTCTGTCCGGTATTGTTTATTCTCTACTTTGGATGTTGCATTAGTGATCTTGGGTCATGCTTTATAGCTTTTCCATTTCGAAGTTTCTTTTCTATTTGTTGTGAATACTTTCCTAAAGGTAACACGGTTGATCTTTATAGTGTTTACAATTTTACAGTCCTCTTCCATTTAGTCTCTTAAGAAAGCTCAATTTATTTGATCAAAAATACAGACAAAATTGTTATGAAATACTCTATACTCTAAATACTCTCTACTATGTTTTCTAATGTAATATATTTTAAGATGTCATTTGTTCTTGTCATTACTCCAGTCTTCAGTGCCTTCAGAAACCATTCTAATATGATGATTTGCTGCTCAAGAAAGATTTCTTACTATCAATGTTAATTTTTTTATTTTTTTATTTTTAGAAATCATGATACATTTTGTTTTGTCAAAATCAATTTACAGGTTATTTAAACTGTATGATTAAAATTACAATTTAACCAAATATGGTTTTAACCATGACTTGCACTTGGCTTGCACAGAAACTGACTAGCAAAGAATTGTATCAGCTATTCTGATTTTATAGTTTATAGACATCTTCAATTATACATTAGAATGCTCTAGACATGCTAGAAGTTATCAGGAGCATTTCCTTTTGGAACACTTTGTCAAAAATATTTCATTAATATCTCTAACACGATGTCTTGCAGTGTTTGCCCACTTTCTTGTATCCTTTCCAGTCAGAAGATACTTATTCACCAAATAAAAATGCGCTGTATGAGTGTGCACATCCTGCTCAGGCAAATTCTATGATTTATACAAATGTTTTTATTGATTTTCCTTATGCAACATTTATACATACAACATTAATTCAGATCCATATACATATACCACATCTTAACACATACCCACACAGACGCACCCCAACAACCCAAAAATAAATAAATAAATAAATAAATAAAAAATAAATAAATAAATAAATAAATAAAAATAAAATAAATACAAAGAAATAATAAATTATATAATAATATGCCAACAGGGTGGGAATTATACTATTCCACCCCTAATGAAAATTCAAAATAGGATAAAAAGGGTTGCCAAACCGCATAAAACTTTCCAGAGGAACCTCGGATAGTATATTTAAGGTGTTCAAGTTTGAGATATGACATCACCTCTTTCACCCAGTGTTTATGAGATGGGGGCATTGCCTTTTTCCAACTAAGAAGAATCAGGCGTCTAGCCAATAAAGTGGAGAAGGCGATGAGCTCTATTTGATTAGTGGTTAGATGCATTTCTTCTGGCACTACACCAAAGATGGAAGATCTTGATCTGGTGTATATGCTTTCTTGCATATAAATGAAAATGTTCTGAAAATGTCTGACCAGAATTTTGTTAATCTAGGGCATCCCCAGAACATGTGACTCAGATCTGCTGGTTCACAAATTCTATGATTTGATCATTATTGCAGTGATTATTATGTTTCTATAATGTTATATGTTTGGCAGCAGTTCTTCTAACCTTAATTGATGGATTGTGTACCAATATTGAGTCAGCCACCAATTGTGCAAGTAATTTTCATTATAGGGACACTTCAACTATGAGGGACAGAATGAGAAAAAAAATCCAGAAAATAACATTGTCTGATTTTTAAATATTTTTAAATTATGGTGGAAAATAATTATTTGGTCAACACAAAAAAGCAAGATTTCTATAACAATCTCATCAACAAGAAAGTTACTAGCACACAATGAAAGTTGGCATCAGAGGATCTCGTGATACTCGTGGTGTTCTTTTCTCTTTTTTCACTTTGCACTGTGAAATTTTCAAAACAGTAATATACAGCAATGTATTTTTAAAAACTATTATATAATTGCATTCATTACAGCTTGGCCAACTGGAGATAAGTTAATAAAACACTTCCCACTGCAAGAGTCATTTTCAGCCTCCATGCCACCTCTAGCCTTCTCCATGGCAGATCCGCCTCACTGAATCTTACCTGCATGTCTGGATCTGACATATGTCTCAGGAGGGGGGAGATGAGAAGCGTGGTGGGACGCTTGCCTGTCTTAGATGTCCTTCAGTCTATATTCCTATTTGGCATCCCTGAGCTTTAACTGGATTTCTACCCTGCAGGTGGTCAGCAGGTGAATGTGTGCGTACCATTGTGCGTTTATGCATGAGTGTGTGTGTGTGAATGGATGGAGGGTCAAAGGCTGTACTAAAGTATCAGGCTAACCTGCCACTCAGCTGTTGCGGTGTTATTTGCTCCCCTGGGAATCCCATTTTAGCCAATCAAATGCAAATATGATATAAGACCACAGAATGGGAAGAGACTCTGTGGCCATGGAGACGGATCTTTGGAGCCGGAATCAATCATCTCATTTTATAATTTTATGACAACCCATTTGTGTGTATCATGTCCAATTAGAGTCCCTATTGACCCTATTGAATGATCATTTTGAACGATTCATCAGTGCATGTTATTCTAAAGAAAAAAAATCTTTCCTTAAAGCATAATATAATAACTTGCTCTAACTCTGAAACTCTTTCCGCTCCAATCAAAATCAACAAACCCACTTATTTTTCAGTGCTTGGTTTTCACAAACCAGTCAATTTCATTAAAAATCCGCTTTCACCCAGAAGTACATCAGTCTATGCAAGTGAAATAGTTTGTGAACTTCATTAAGATCAAAATCAATGTGTATATGATGTCTTTCTTTGTGTTTATAATGCTCCGTCAATATTTTTTTTCCCCTCACAGAATCTCTCTCCTTTCCCTCAAACAGTCTTTCAGTCCTCACCTCTCAGCCTTTAATCTTTTTTCTAGCTAACCCTCATCACCTTTTCCCCCTCATTCCCTACACTTTCCCTCTTTTCAGGTGAATCATGTTCTTTTCAGAGGTTCGATGTGGGCTATTCAGCGGCTGAAGTGGCCCACTATTACCGCCAGTGCAATCGAATTGTTCCGGAGAAAGCTCTTAGCAGCAAAAAGCACGCCAGCAACTCGGTGAAAAGCACACAAAAATGGAGTCGCCTTATTTGTCCTGATTTTGAGTGGGCTCGCAGTGTGCTTATAACTGTGCCCGTCTTCATGAGGGTTTTACTTGAACTCTTGTCTTTAAAACGTTAAACCCACATTTTATTGAAAGTTTAAAAGCATTTATCTATCTTTTCTCAGGGGCATTCCAGGGAAGAAATGCGGGAACATTATCTTCACAGCTGAGGAACTCAGCAATTGCAGGGTCAGTACAAAGCACACACACACACACACACAAACACACACACACACAGAGAGAGAGAGAGAGAGAGAGAGAGAGAGAGAGAGAGAGAGAGAGAGAGAGAGAGAGAGAGAGACACACACACACACACACAATAGGAGGCTACTGTCTTTTATCAAGATGAATGCCTAAAGCATTGTATTTAAATATCAGAGGTGAATCTCTGAGAGACAGAAAAAGCTAAATAACATCTAGATTTTAGATGTTAATCCATTGTGGATGTCTCTAGTCACAGTAATCGACCATGTGTCATATTTCATTATGGGGCATATTTCATCTCAAAATCTAAAGAATAAAAATAACTTTAAAAAAAAACATTTTGTTTAAAGGAAAGGAAGCTTGTAGTACTATTAAGATTTGTTTTGCATTACAACATTTTTATTGTAATTAGCACTTTTCTTCCCTAATTCACATTACTGCTAATATAAAAAATAAAAATGAAAATATATTTTATTTGATATATTGTATTCATAAATGTTTTGCACTTTAATTCACTGTTTGTTGATTTAAAATGTATGGGTAGCTGACAAATAAGCAGTAAAAATGCCTTTTTTGTAAAACACTAGTTTTGCAGAAAAAATAAATTTGTTATGAAGTGTGAAGTCTGATGTTTGAGAGAATATAAGGGGTCACTAACTTTTATACTTTTATACTACAGAAATAATTATGTAAAATTATACATAATAAAATGATGCCTGATGTATTAATAACATTTGTTTGCTTTTCTTTTTAATTTATAAAAGTTGTAATTTATTAAACCATGTTTGAGACAGTCACACCATAGGACCATTTTGAGATTTGGCTCAAAAATGTAAAAAAAACTGGTCCATGTAAGACAAATACATTTTTAACCATTTACTGCATTTAAATTTAATTTTTATCTTGTGTGACAGTGAAAATGCCATGTCAACAAAACATTAGGATTATTATGATTTGTTTTGCATTAAAATTCTATATTTTTAATAATTATAAATATTTCGCTATTGAAAAATAAATAAATTAAATTAAATTGTATTTGATATATTAAAGTATTTATTTATTTTTTTATCATAGAAGTGTTTTCCTAAAAATATATCAAGGCTTCCACAAAAAAATATTAAGCAGCAATTCAATATTGATAATAATCAAAAATGTTTCTTGAGAAGCAAATCATCATATTAGAATGATTTCTGAAGGATCATGTGACACTAAAGACTGGAATATTGATGCTGAAAATTCAGCTTTGCCGTCACAGGATTAAATTACATTTAAACATTTATTTATTTTAAGTATAAAACAATTATGATAAAAAAATAAATAAAAAAAATCTGACTTTTGAACGTTAGTGTTGAGGGGGAAAATGTGCTTAATGCTTCTGAAAATAATGTCACAATGTGCAAAAAGACTAAACGAAAGAAGATTTCGGGGTGACCTGTGACCTGGATGTAATTTTGTGAGATTCCCCGCACACATTTAATCACGCACCCATAAAGACTTAAAACGATCGATGCAAGACTGCAAAATCATGCCAAGTGCAGCATTTGGCCCACTTTTTTGTCCCAATCATGTTAAAACCCGTTTTAAATCTCTTTCCAGTCCAGCCTTCAGCCAGTTCATAAAACCCAGATAAATATCATTTTAGATGGCAATATTATGTATATATATTCAATTTTGTCCCTCTGTGTCCTTGTAAATAGTATGTAGCTACAGGGAGTGTTTGGCAGAAAGCCGTGACAGTTCAACTCAAATACAGCTTCTTCCTCCCCAAGAGGGATGGGCCGCTTTAAAAGGCAGATGAGCTGTCCGTCCGTTGTGTCACCCAGACCGTAGTTCCTACACACACACACACACACACACACACACACACACACACACTCTCTCTCTCTCTCTCTCTCTCTCTCTATCTCTCTCTCTCTCTCTCTCTCTCTCTCTTTCTCTCTCTCTCTCTCTCTCTCTCTCTCTCTCTCTCTCTCTCTCTCTCTCTCTCTCTCTCTCTCTCTCTCTCTCTCTCTATCAAGATCCAATTAAATCTGTTGCATGTGTGACTTCCCTCCTGGTCTTGAGGGTCTCCCCAGAGATCTGGTATTCTGAAGAGAACAGCCACCAATAAATAGCTAAACACTGGAGACCTCTGCTCAACATTAATATGTATGAACCAATTGCTGTTCTCCTCTAACACGAGTGTGTCCTCTCTGTGGATGATTGCTTGTCCTAGTATTTTTCTTTTGTTGTGTCCTGAACTCCTGCTCCGGAGAGATTTTAACTAAGGCCAGCGATTAAAATGCATTGTTGGATATAATAGTGCTAGTATTAAAGACTCAGAGTCAGGAGTGCATGTGTTTTATTTGCTTGTTTGTGCACCTTGTTTGTTTTTGATAGCTCTAGGAATATTGTGTTCCCATCTATCCCAAAGTAATCAAAGTATTTTATAACAGGACATTGCAACCATGCAACTCTGTGCTAACAAATTGGACAAAAAGGATTTCTTCGGAAAGTCTGACCCCTTCCTGGTGTTTTACCGCAGCAATGAAGATGGCACGTGAGTATGGGTGCTTAAAGGAGTATTCATTGTTCTCAGCTATGAAGTGGTAGGCCATGTAAAATTACAAGGCGGGGTCAGCGCATGCTGAGGTGCACGATGCACAGAAGTCACAAACTTTCAATAGCTCAATAGCTACAGACCTCAAAGCTTTGTTTAGCTTAAGAACAGTGTGTAGAGAGCTGGAATGGGTTGGACTCTTGAGCAGTGGAGATGTGTTCTCTGGAGTGACCAATCACACTTCTCTGCTTGGCAATCTGAAGGACAAGTTTGGGTCTGATGGTTTCCAAGGGAACGGTACTTGTCAGACTTCATTGTGCCATGTGTAAAGTTTCAGGGGTTGGACTTGGCCCCTTAGTTCTAGTAAAATTAACTCTTAATGATTCAGCATACCAAGACATTGTGGATTATTTCATGCTCCCAACGTTGTGGGAAAAGTTTGGGGATGGCCCCTTCCTGTTCCAATATAATTGCACACCAGTGCACAATCAAGGTCCATAAAGAAATGTATAAGTGAGTTTAGTGTGGAGGAACTTGACTGGCCTGCACAGAGTCCTGCGCTCAACCCAACAGAACATTGTTGGGATGAATTAGAGCAGTGACTACGAGCCAGGCTTTCTCGTCCCAACATCAGTGTCTTACCTCACAAATGCGCTTCTAGAACAATGGTCATATATTCCCACAAACATTTGATAGCCAAAAAATATCAGTCAATCGGAACATATGTCAGATTTAATATAAAAGTGAAACAGAACTTATACATGCTTGTATCTTTTTAGGAAACTGTTCTGGAAGAAGGAACATGGTGAAAACAAGGATTTCATGCAAGGATTAGGACATGCTGTTAGCTTAATGTTCCCAGACTGAACATAAAAACCCATAAAACATAAAATAATCTCTAAGTGTTGGCTCAATTAAATCATAACTGAGGGTTATGGTTGGTTGTGTTGTGAAACCCAAGAGGCTCTTCATGACCACCATAAGCTGCTCTTGATGTTAACCACTTTTATTGATGCTTGCTGTAGTTGGTTGGTATTCATATTCAAACAGATTCCTTCAAAGAAAACCATACAGGTGTCATAACACGCCTTTAAATAAGATTTCCTTTTTGATTTTGCTCTTTTGTAGGTTCACTATCTGTCACAAAACGGAGGTGATAAAGAATACTTTGAACCCTGTGTGGCAGCCCTTCACCATCCCAGTGCGAGCTCTCTGTAATGGAGACTATGACAGGTGAGCCTCTTTAAAAGCTTTACTGCTGCAGGGCTACTTTAATAGGATACAAAATCAAAATTACTGTCTTAATGCATGTTCCTGGTCTTTCTGTAACTACTAATTGTTATATGTTGTTCCAAAGAAAATTCTGGTTATTAAATATTCATTTGTTTCACTAAATAGCCAAACCAAAATATATTCAGACACCTTCACCATTTTGTTACATTATCAGTTTTTTCGCTATAGTTTAGAAAATGGTAATAAAATGACAAGAACTCCAGAGTTAAATTGTCAGAACAAATTAATCTTGATAATGTTAGATAACTTTAATAGAAAGGTATGATAGAAACTGATTATGATCAACCAATCAGCTGTCAGCTGTTCAGTTTAAGTACACTATTAGATAATACCTATTTAGGTCAACCTATTTTGTTTAGTCTGTGGTGTAAAAGGTTGCATTAGCAATAAAATAAAATAAAAACATTTAAGCAAAACATAGTCAAAACAAAAAGTGTCAAATGAAAGTGTCTGAATAATTTTGATCCCAAATTGTTAATAACTTTGTTTTTGTGTATAAATGAAATAAATAAAATATGTCACAGTTTACTTTATTTTGCTATCCTCACTTATATAAATGAAATACAGTGTTCTGCACCTACTAGTAAACAAATATATATAAATATATATACAGTCTTGTTCAAAATAATAGCAGTACAATGTGACTAACCAGAATAATCAAGGTTTTTTGTATATTTTTTATTGCTATGTGGCAAACAAGTTACCAGTAGGTTCAGTAGATTCTCAGAAAACAAACAAGACCCAGCATTCATGATATGCACGCTCTTAAGGCTGTGCAATTAGTTGAAAGGGGTGTGTTCAAAAAAATAGCAGTGTCTACCTTTGACTGTACAAACTCAAAACTATTTTGTACAAACATTTTTTTTTTTCTGGGATTTAGCAATCCTGTGAATCACTAAACTAATATTTAGTTGTATGACCACAGTTTTTTTAAAACTGCTTGACATCTGTGTGGCATGGAGTCAACCAACTTGTGGCACCTCTCAGCTGTTATTCCACTCCATGATTCTTTAACAACATTCCACAATTCATTCACATTTCTTGGTTTTGCTTCAGAAACAGCATTTTTGATATCACCCCACAAGTTCTCAATTGGATTAAGGTCTGGAGATTGGGCTGGCCACTCCATAACATTAATTTTGTTGGTTTGGAACCAAGACTTTGCCCGTTTACTAGTGTGTTTTGGGTCATTGTCTTGTTGAAACAACCGTTTCAAGGGCATGTCCTCTTCAGCATAGGGCAACATGACCTCTTCAAGTATTTTAACATATGCAAACTGATCCATGATCCCTGGTATGCGATAAATAGGCCCAACACCATAGTAGGAGAAACATGCCCATATCATGATGCTTGCACCTCCATGCTTCACTGTCTTCACTGTGTACTGTGGCTTGAATTCAGAGTTTGGGGGTCGTCTCACAAACTGCCTGTGGCCCTTGGACCCAAAAAGAACAATTTTACTCTCATCAGTCCACAAAATGTTCCTCCATTTCTCTTTAGGCCAGTTGATGTGTTCTTTGGCAAATTGTAACCTCTTCTGCACATGCCTTTTTTTTTAACAGAGGGAGTTTGCGGGGGATTCTTGAAAATAGATTAGCTTCACACAGACGTCTTCTAACTGTCACAGTACTTACAGGTAACTCCAGACTGTCTTTGATCATCCTGGAGGTGATCATTGGCTGAGCCTTTGCCATTCTGGTTCCCTTTCAGGGGAACTCCCGTTGCATCGAAAGACGCTTATGGGAACGCTTGCGTGATGAAGTCATGAAGCACATGTGAAATCAGTCCAATAGTGTGAGGGCACGTCAGAGGCGGTGACGTCACCAGGAAGTATAAAGCCTGCCCAAAACACAACCGCGCCAGCTTCTGTTGTCTTCAGTAGCGCTTTGTGATCAGTGAAAAACAGTGTTTTGATAGTTAGTAAAGTAACTCTTTTTCAACACTATGGCGGAAAAGCAGCAGTTTAGAGTGTGTGTGCACCCTTGCCCTCGCTTCCTTTCGGGTGGGGACACACATAGTCTTTGCGTTGCTTGTTTGGGAGAGGAGCATGCACGGTCAGCGCTCGAGGGCGCTGGCTGTGGGCACTGCGAAGCGCTTCCTTTACGGACGCTCCGATCCCGCCTGGCGTTCTTTCGCGAGGACGTTTGGGCTCGCGTTCCCCGGGGCTCTGGTCCCGCTGCTGCCGAGGCACAGCGGCGATTACAGTCCTGGGGTTCGCAAGTGGATCTATCAGCGGGGATAGAGACGGGCTCAGCCTTATCTCTTCCCTCACCTGATAGATCCAGTGCCTTTTCTCTGGGGTTGGAAGCACGCACTGCGGTTACTTCCACCCCGAGGGAGGCACCTCTGATGCAGCTCTCCAGTTCTGAGGAGCTGGAGAGTGTTAGTGTCAGAGAAGTAGAGGATCCGCCTCCTCAATCACAGGCATTTGAAGAGCTAGTTGAGGTTGTGACTCGGGCTGTGGAGAGATTAAACATTGACTGGCCCGCAGACAGGCAGGACGTTCGTTCAAAAAGCAAGTTGGACGAACGGTTTTTGCCAACCCGGTCACAGCCTCAACGCCGGGGTCTACCATTTTTCCCTGATCTTCACACCGAGGTGTCAAGATCATGGGAAAAACCGGTTTCATATAGGGTGTATAGTGCACAAACATCACACTATTCCACTATAATGAATTATAAAGAGCACGGTTATGGGGAGATGCCTAAAATAGAAGATAATTTAGCAAGCTATTTATCCCCTGAGTCGGCATCTTCCCTAAAGGCCCCGGCATTACCCACTAAGCCAGTACGCACCACCTCTGCCTTAGTGGGTAAAGCTTATTCAGCGTCTGGTCAGGCAGCGGCATGTTTACACACGATGTCGCTGCTACAAGCCTACCAGGCTGAATTACTGAGCGATGTGGATGAGGGCGGGGGTATTGGGCCCGAAGTAGTGTGTGAGCTACGTCGGGCCACAGATTTGTCTCTCAGGGCCGCCAAGGAGACGGCCAAATCTATTGGTCGCTCTATGGCAGCCTTGGTGGCTACTGAGAGACACCTCTGGCTGAATTTGAGCTCTATTAAGGAGAAAGATAAGAATTTTCTGATGGACGCGCCCATGTCTCCTTCGGGCCTGTTTGGCAACACTGTAAACACGGTGGTCGACAGGTTCCAGGAGGCATCCAAACAAGCGGTAGCGTTCCAGAAACTCCTCCCCCGCCGCTCACATTTCACTGGGGCTGCTGAGCACAGAGAGCAGCCCCAAACATCAAAAGCTGGCTCTTCATACCGTGCCACACAAAAGCAGAGTGTGGCTTCTCGTGCTCCCCCTCAAAAAGATTGGGGACAGGGGAAGCGCAGTCTGCCGCAGCCTTCGAGGGGTAAGACGGATCTACGGACCGTCATTGCGTCCAAGAAGGCTGCTAAAAAGAAGTCCTGACGCCCGAGGGGTCAGGATTATGGGGGCGTTCTCCCCCGAAGGGAGGCAGAGTACACCTCATTATACGGTGCCTGTCTCCCTTCGGCGCCCTCCGGGGGCCGTTCTGCCAACCCTGCCACCTCTGGTGTTACAGGGCGCAGCAGTCTCCGACGAGCGTGCGTCCCAGGGTCCACCCCGAAAGGTAGTGGTCCTGGGGAACACGCCCCCTCCAAGGAGGGTCCTAGAGCAGCCAGTTCAGGTGTTCCCTGCCGGTTCGCCGTTACAGGGCGCCGTCCTGGCAGCTCAACAGAAACCAGAAGCCATTCTCGAGAGGATGGTACCTCTAAAAAAATTTTTGGCGGCGTGGAAGCTACTGCCAAATATTTCTCGTTGGGTCCTGCATACGATAGAGAAAGGGTATCAGATACAGTTCGGGTCTCGCCCGCCCAGGTTTTCGGGGGTCTTACCTACTTGGTGGGCCCCGAGCAGGTTCTGGTAATGGAGCTAGAAGTGGAAGCCCTGTTAGAGAAAGGGGCCATAGAATATGTACCTCACTCAGACAGGGAAGCCGGCGTTTACAGCCGGTACTTCATAGTTCCGAAGAAGGGTGGGGGTCTGCGTCCCATTTTGGATCTTCGGGTGCTGAACGAGGCGGTCATGCAACTGAAATTCAAGATGTTAACCCTGAGACAAATCGTGCCACAGATCAGATCCGAGGATTGGTTTGTCACGATAGATCTCAAGGACGCATATTTCCATATATCCATCCTTCAATATCACAGGAAGTACCTGAGGTTTGCTTTCGGGGGGAAAGCGTACCAATACAGGGTGCTTCCATTCGGTCTAGCACTTTCACCCCGCACTTTCACGAAATGCGTAGATGCAGCCCTGGTGCCTCTGCGTCTCCAGGGGATTCGCATTATGAATTACATCGACGATTGGTTGATTTTAGCGCATTCGTATCAGGTAGCGGTTCGGCATCGAGATGTCGTTCTCGCTCATATGAAGGAGCTGGGTTTGCGGCTGAACCACTAGAAGAGTGTGCTTTCTCCACTTCAGAGGACCACCTTTCTGGGAGTGGTGTGGGACTCGGTGCTGATGCAGGCACGCCTGTCACCAGCACGCATAGAATCCATACTGTCAGCAGTAAAGAAAGTAAAACTAGGCCAGTCACTTACTGTAAAACAATTTCAAAGAGTGTTGGGTCTCATGGCAGCAGCATCCAACGTGATACCTCTAGGACTGCTGTACATGAGACCCCTACAGTTGTGGCTCAGAACCAAGGGGTTTTCCCCGAGGGGCAACCCCTTTCGCATGATCAGGGTCACGCGGCGCTGCTTACGGGCCCTGTCTATGTGGAAAAAACCTTGGTTTCTGGCCCTAGGTCCGGTGTTAGGGGCTTCTGGTCGTCGCAGGATGCTAACGACAGATGCCTCTCTCACGGGGTGGGGAGCGGTCCTGGAGGGTCGCTCGACTCAAGGTCTGTGGGGGGACCGTCATCTCTCATGGCACATCAATCGCCTGGAGATGTTGGCGGTCTTTCTTGCCCTCAGGAATTTCCTCACAGACCTCAGGGGCCAGCACGTGCTAGTCCGCACGGACAACACGGCAGTGGTAGCCTATATAAATCACCAGGGGGGTCTGCGTTCACGTCCGCTATGCAAGCTGGCACGCCAGATCCTCCTATGGTCTCAGGGGAAGTTTCTCTCTATCAGAGCGGCTTATATTCCTGGGGTCCAGAATATAGGAGCGGACACACTGTCGAGACAGGGGTTGAGGCCCGGGGAATGGAGGCTCCACCCCGACGTGGTGGAGCAGATTTGGAGAGAGTTTGGCCAGGCCCAAGTGGATCTGTTTGCGTCTCGAGAGACGTCTCACTGTCCACTCTGGTTTTCCCTCACGCATCCAGCTCCGCTGGGGGTGGATGCCATGGTACAGGCGTGGCCGAGGCTGCGTCTGTATGCTTTTCCCCCGGTCGCTCTACTCCCGGAAGTTCTAGAGATAATTCGCAGGGACCAGGTGCGCCTTATTCTAGTAGCCCCGCGTTGGCCGGGCAGGGTTTGGTTCCCCAATATAGTGTCTCTCCTCGATGGGCATCCACTTCAGTTGCCAGTCAGGAGGGACCTCCTGTCCCAAGCAGGGGGATCAATATTTCATCCCCGTCCAGAATTATGGAACCTGTGGGCGTGGCCGCTGAAGGGGCCCAGCTCATGAGTTCGGGTCTCTCTACCAATGTGGTAGAGACCATTCTGCACTCTAGGGCTCCCTCCACGAGGAAGCTCTATGCCCTGAAGTGGACGGTGTTCACTTCCTGGTGTAGGAACCGTCACCAGGATCCAGTTCACTGTCCTCTGGGTACAGTGTTGGAGTTCCTGCAGGAACGGTTTGATGCAGGTCTTTCCCCCTCCACCTTAAAGGTGTACGTGGCGGCTATTGGTGCTTACCACACTCCTCTGGGTGGTATGTCGGTGGGTAAAGATCCACTGGTGTCTCGTTTCCTTCGTGGTACTCTTAGGCTGAGGCCTGTAGTTCGCACTAGGGTGCCGGCTTGGGACCTGGGAACGGTCCTCCAGGGCCTCTCCCAGGCTCCCTTTGAGCCTTTGGAGGAGGTTCAAGACAAGTTTGTTACGTTAAAGGCGTTATTCCTTCTCGCTATTTCTTCTCTTAAAAGGATAGGAGATCTTCAAGCTCTGTCAGTGGCACCCTCGTGCTTGGAATTTGCACCTGGCATGGTCAAGGCCTTCCTTCATCCTAGGCCAGGTTATGTTCCTAAGGTCCCTACTCATGTAGTTAGATCTATTGTACTGCAGGCCTTCTGCCCTCCACCTTTTCTCAATCCGGACCAGGAGAACAGTAATTTGCTTTGCCCAGTTAGGGCTTTAGATGCTTACGTCCACAGAGCTGCCTTGTGGCGTAAGACTGACCAACTGTTTGTGTGCTTTGGGCCCCCAAACAGGGGAGCACCGGCATCTAAGCAAAGAATGAGCAAGTGGGTGGTTGAGACTATCTCACTGGCTTATGAGTCGGTCGGACGGCCTTCCCCCTTGGCCGTCCGGTCTCACTCTACGAGGAGTATGGCGGCCTCTAAGGCTCTTATTTCAGGAGTGGCCCTTCAAGACGTTTGTGATGCGGCGGGCTGGTCCTCACCGCACACATTCGTTAGGTTTTACTCTCTGGACCTAGACTCTACTCCAGGGTCTGGGGTCTTGTCTCTCTAAGTGCTGTTTTCTGCACACTGGACAGGCACGTCTCGCTATGGTGGCGTTGGTATGACGTTCCCATAAGCGTCTTTCGATGCAACGGGAGTTCCCCTGAAAGGGAACGCCTCGGTTACGACTGTAACCTCGGTTCCCTGAAGGGGGAACGAGCGTTGCATCGTACTGCCATATCTCCTACATGCCTGTCAAAGCACTACTTCAGACTTCGAAGCTAGCGCGGTTGTGTTTTGGGCAGGCTTTATACTTCCTGGTGACGTCACCGCCTCTGACGTGCCCTCACACTATTGGACTGATTTCACATGTGCTTCATGACTTCATCACGCAAGCGTTCCCATAAGCGTCTTTCGATGCAACGCTCGTTCCCCCTTCAGGGAACCGAGGTTACAGTCGTAACCGAGGCGTTATTCTTCTATCCATTTTGATGGTTGTCTTCCGTTTTCTTCCACGTCTCTCTGGTTTTGCTCTCCATTTTAAGGCATTGGAGATCATTTTAGCTGAACAGCCTATCATTTTTTGCACCTCTTTATAGGTTTTCCCCTCTCTAATCAACTTTTTAATCAAAGTACGCTGTTCTTCTGAACAATGTCTTGAACGACCCATTTTCCTCAGCTTTCAAATGCATGTTCAACAAGTGTTGGCTTCATCCTTAAATAGGGGCCACCTGATTCACACCTGTTTCTTCACAAAATTGATGACCTCAGTGATTGAATGCCACACTGCTATTTTTTTGAACACACCCCTTTCAACTAATTCAACAAATTGCCCAATTGCACAGCCTTAAGAGCGTGCATATCATGAATGCTGGGTCTCATTTGTTTTCTGAGAATCTACTGAACCTACTGGTAACTTGTTTGCCACGTAGCAATAAAAAATATACTAAAAACCTTGATTATTCTGGTTAGTCACATTGTACTGCTATTATTTTGAACAAGACTGTATATATATATATATATATATATATATATATATATATATATATATATATATATATATATATATATATATATATATATATATATATATATATATATGGTGTCTGAATAATTTTTGGTTTGACTGTATGCAAGCATTAATAGATAAATGTAATTAATCTCACAATGTTTTTACTAGTCATTCAGTTAATTTTTCCATATTGGATATATGCAGTAACCATGTTAAATATTAAGTTAGTGTTGGTGGATAATTTTGACAACCCTAATACAGTCAATATATTAAATAAGTAAATGCTTTAGTAAAGATCAGTTTTGATTTGATTTGATTTTTTATTGATTTTATTATGCATTATGTTATTGAGTGCATTCTGAGAGCCAGTACCTTTACTTTTATGATTTTTTGAGAAGATTAGATTTTTTTGTTGCACGTTTAAAGCATCCCTGAGGCTTGTGTACTGAGCTCTGAGGTGTTGAAACGAAACACTGCTGGTGCCGAGAGCTGTGGAAACGGGCAGCTGTATCTGTGACAGTGGGAATAATCCCAACAGTCAGCGGCCGGTGCTGGTGTTATTTTGGACTGGCTCTGTGGACTCACCAGGCTGCCGTTATACTCTGACCTTTTGAGAAAATTCAGGCTGTCTGCACTTAATTTTAGATATTGGCTTGCTGTGAGGTTTGATTTGTTCGTAATCTCTCCAGAACAGTGAAGGTTGATGTTTACGACTGGGACAGAGATGGAAGGTATGTCATTCTTCGTGGCTTGTGTTCCCCTTGTGGTTTGTAAATATTCTGTTTATGAACACATAAATTATCCTGTATAACAAGAATAACTCGAGTCAAATTTTCATTAGCCAAAATAATTTCTTCTCAGCATGCTCATGCAATGTTCATTAAATATTCCTCAGGCAAGTAAACGCTTTCATTTTTCTCTAGTCATGACTTCATCGGCGAGTTTACAACCAGCTATAGAGAGCTGTCTCGTGGACAGAGCCAGTTCAATGTTTATGAGGTAAAAAACAGTTTTTTGTGCTGGACAAATTCATTTTGATTAATATGACTGATTGATTTCTGAGCTCTGAAAAACACACCACTTTAGCTCTTTTATAGTTGTTTTGACTTGTTTAAGAAACATAAATAGGGTAAAAAATTAGGCTTGCGACTTTGGAAAAGTGAAAAAGAATGTAGAAATATTATATGAATTTTGTGTGTGTGTATATATTATGCATTTACATGTTTGCGCTGAAAATGTGGGACAGCTAAGTATTGAGTTTTAATAACATAAAAATTTCAATAAATATAATTTCAATTTATAATCAAAATGCTGTAATTGTTGTAGGATTTTCATTGTTATATAAAACTAAGAAGATGAAGGATACATACATTTAATGTTTAAAACAACCTACTTTTCATGTCAGGATAATCTTTTGTTAGATAATATTTTTTATCTAACATATCTAATGCCTCTTAAAAAGTAATGGGAGAGCAACGTGGGCCGTATTCATAAATGTGCCAAAAATGAATCATAAGAAAAACATATGCGGACACTTCAGTAATATGTCATATTCCTTTCAGCAATGCTTGATGGGCATCTTTTTGTTTCTTTCAGGTTCTGAATCCTAAGAAGAAAGGAAGGAAAAAGAAATACGTCAACTCCGGCACGGTACGTGTGGATGAATTACCTGTCAAGCGCTCTTCTCTTCTGATTTATTTTCATAATGACTTCCATTATCTCTCCTCTCTCTCTCTTTCACTCTCTCTAGGTAACACTTTTGTCCTTCAAAGTGGAATCGGAGTACACGTTTGTGGACTTCATTCGGGGCGGGTGAGTGCCCCTTAAAAATTCCCTGGATAAATTAGGCTGGAGAAATCCACAGATTTACTGGTTAGAGGGTAGCTGGATCAGGCATGCGTGTAAACCATTTGTGGAATTATAGTTAGTCAATCTGAATATCTTGCCTTCAAGACAATACCAATAAACCAGAGTGGATCTTATTGTCATTGAGCTTTAAGGACAGTTCACTTACCATTCTTTTTTTTTCAGGCATTACCAGCATGTGTGTTGAATACTGATACAAATATTAATCAAATGCACTGTAGGAATATCAGTTTTTTTGTGTGTGTGCCCACTGCCCAGTAACCCAGTAATAGTCAAATAGTTTGACAGATCATATAAAAATTAGGCCTTTTAATTTCACAAGTTCATTTAATGTGATTATTTAAAATAAAATGCAAGAAATGTACACAATGCTCCATTACTGGAGCCATTAAAGCTTGCAGTAAAACCTTCATGTTTTATAAAGGAAATCTGCATCACCAATCCATGCATTCTGAGAGCCCATTTTTAATCTGTTGACAGCCCTGATTAAAATGTAAAAATATTTTTGCTAAAGAAAACATCACAAACTCATTTCCAAACAACTGAAATCAAGGCGATGATTCAGTATATCAGTATGTCATACCATATGCTTGCCTTTTAATTACAACTAAACCTTTAATTATGCCTTGACTTGATATAAAAAAAACATATGTTTGTGAATAAAAACAAAACAAGAATATTTATTTATTCACTCATTCATTCATTCATTCATTCATTCATTCATTCATTCATTCATTCATTCATTCATTCATTTATTCATTTATTTATTTATTTATTATGTAACATGGTATATGGTAACATGGTACAATAATTATTATGTAGCCAGGTTAGAAGCATTTTGATAGCTCTCTCGGAACGTTGCATCATAGAAATTTAAGTAGTTTGTGTTCTCTCAAAGTTTCAACATAGTCTACTAGCAATTTAAATATGCATTTATAGATTTTTTGTGTCTGTTATGAATATATATATATATATATATATATATATATATATATATATATATATATATATATATATATATAAAGTAACATCCAAAGGCTAAAATATGTCCACAAAACATCTAATAAAATTAAAACCTGGAAATGTATAAATAATTAATATTTTATACATTTTTAAACAAATGATTGGAAATGTAAAGGACATATTTGGATTATAATATATGGATTCTGGACTATTTCTAGGTTACTAATGAAATGTGTGACATTGAGCATGTGAACTCCTTTGTACTAAAGGTCAGACATCTTGCTTCCTTTGAAGCATGGATAATATGGGTCAGATATTTCAGCAAAAGTGCTGCTGTTATTAAAACAAAAGGGGGACAAACCAAATACTACGATATTTGTAATTAAATTTTTGCTTGTATGCTTATATAACCGGTCCAGTTCTACCATTTAGGGGTGCGTTTTCTGTACAATTTAACTCGCTGCTTAACTACTATATTATGATGCATCAGCTAGTCATGACTGTTTCCCAAAACCACATTGTCGCAAATTTGTCGTTCAACCACATTGGTTAAAAATGTCACGCAAGTGGTGGAGTAATAACTTCTTTTAATGAATTTGTTTGAGACTGACAACTCTCTTGACAAACTTAAAGACGTAAATGATTACATTTGTATCAGTGGTGCAGTGGTGTTTTAAAATGAGGAGGCAAAGTCCTCACAATTTTTTATACATATTAACTGTAATTTATCTTCAAATGAAGGATAGCACATGGGGAAAGCAAGGATCCTAGAGCTGCCTGCAGGGAGCGGTTGGGAGACAGGGGCGTAGCTAGCAATTTTGGGCCCTATGAAAGAATATGAGCTTGGGCCCCCTATCATACCAAACACACAGGCCAACCTTTTATTATATTTACACTACTCAAAAGTCTCTTCTGCTCACCAAGGCTGCGTTTATGTTATTAAAATACAAAAAAGCTGTAATATTGTGAAATATTATTCAAATGTAAAATAACTGTTCTCTATGTGAATATATAGTAAAGTTTAATTTATTCCTGTGATCAAAGCTGAATTTATCATCATTACTCCAGTCTTTAATGTCACATGATCCTTCACTAATCATTCTCTTATGATGATTTGCTGCTCAAGAAGCATTAATGATTATTATCAATGTTTAATAAACCATAATGTATGATGATGTACTCACCTTAGTTAATGTTTTAATTAAGGCGTTGTTCATCCATGAAGTCATGAATGAAAGACTTTGAATTCCTGCTAGTTCCTGATGATTCATGAGAAATAAATGCATGTAGTAATGCATAAGTCATACATTAATTAATGCATGAATTCATGATAATTCATGTACCCTTACCGTAAAGTGTTACCGAATTATTTAAATTTTATTATTCAAGAATGCAATGAAAACAAAAATACAGTGAGTTTTTCCTCAATGAGACCTTTATTACAAGATGATTACGTCATGTTAAACATAAATATATATAGCCTACTGATACAGCAAAGACATTGATGGCAAAATATGCTACAGAATATTTTGTTTTGTAACAGTTGCAATATTTCAAAATCGCCAATTATGTTTATTTTTTATAAATTACCATTAGGCCTATATCTGCATTTATGTTAACCTAGAGACTTTCAAACATAAAAAATTAATTTTTTAATGTGTTCATGTCAAGATGACAAAGAAACATGTTATTCTATTTTCCTATTATTCATCCTATTCTATTTTGCGTGGAAACGCTTCCAGCACGCTTGCGTGTTGCGTGAAAAATGGGCGTCGGTTCTATTTCTAACATGCACACGTTTGCACGTTGCACGTCATGCAGGCAGTGTGCAAGCTTTAACCTGTTAACAAATGGAGCTTAAGAGGTAGATCATTTCGTGGCCGTGTTGTACTTATTCACGGCAGCACAATATTTGCAGTGAACTATTTCGTTTTTTAAATCAAAATGGTCCCACGCTAGCCTGAGAAGCCAGACCCAAATCAAGATGTTTGGTCTGGAAACTCACCATTGACAGCTCAATCCGAGGGGCGGGATAAACGGTTGTCTTTCAAACTCCCTCTGCACGCGATATGATAGTGCTACACCAACCAGAGCAACGAAGGTGAAACAGAGCTCGTTGATAGATTAAACATTCGCCGTATCCGGTCAGCAAAACTCCGAACACATCTTCCCTTTTAAAGAATGACTTCAGTGCCGTTCTTTGTTCTTTTCTCAGAGAAAAGCTCAACTCCAAGTCTTCCAGAGTCGCGGTCAAAGCTGATTCGAAAGACCGCCGTTCGCCAGTTTCTGTGTTTACTAGAAGCACGCAAACGCAACTCTGCTGTCGTCATTATGGCCCTGCCCACCGACTCTATACACGATGTGATTGGCCCGGGCAAGAATTAGGGGAATACAGCTCAGAAGGGTATTTAGAGTTCCTAGACGACAGTCGCAGGCAGATTATATTTGCTGCCGCTAGGGTGCGTCTAGATTTCTAGGCTAGTCCCACGCCACACCTCGCCGTGACCTCTTCATGAGTATTCTTTTGAAATCAAAACGGAAGATCACCGATAACTGAGTATGGTGTCAAATATTGCACCTTGATGGTAAAATGTTTAATTGCTACCACACAGTGAAATTCATTAAATTGCTTCAAGACTCACACTACACAATGCAACCTGCATTAGATAAAAACAAAAGCATTAGATTAATCGATAACAAATTAACAGGATGAAATTCTTAACTTTTAATTATCGATCGTCGATTAATCATACCCATTCCTATTTACACTAGGGACGCCCCTAATAGTCGAAGATTTGATGCATCGATATTCGGAGCCGGATTCGACCACCAATTTCTCAGTTGAATCTTCACGGGTGTTATGAAACCAGGATCATACCATTTGGTTAATATGGGGCCGCTCAATATTTTAAAGACGTGGCCCGGTGCTGTGCTTCGCGTCCGGTGTGCGACCTCTTTAAGGGGGTCATGTCTTTAAAATTCGAACTCTGTTTTCAATGAGTGTACGCACAACGGCGGCGGCATTCGGTGCCTGTCCGCGGCGACTCAGGAAGGTGTTTAAAATTCTGCCGTGCCACAGCACCATTTCAAGGTTTTATATTAAATGTATATTATATTTCCCTCAAATATTCAATGTACATACAATGCATTGTACATACAATGTACAATGATTTCACCCTGTGCTACAAGATACACCCATCGTGCAGCTCTTGAGGTTCTGTCAGAAGTCGATTTAAAATTGAACATGTGCGTATATTATGTGCGCGTCCGTTGTGCAACCCCCTTTAGGCACAATCGGCTTAAGAACGTGCATGTAAATGCACTCAAAGTGTTCTTTTCCTCTCTAGGCAGGTATTTTTTTAGGTTTATTTATCCAAATTTACACCCTTGCTTTATTTAGTGCATGTGAACATGAATATGCAAATTAGCCCCGCCTCCACTCACTCACACCAGCTCCGAGGCCCACTTGCTCAACTTTACTGTAGTAAATGCTGCACAAAGATATAGCTCTTTACCACTTTGGACACCAACTGGTGATTAATATGATTAGCCTTTTGCTTGTTTACGTTATCACACAGCTAATAATTTATTGCTAATGTTACACAAACCATGTTCCTGTTTTCCATATCACACGTTGACGTGATTGGATACAAGGTAGTCTGTGATGTCAGACACACTGGTGATTACAAATTATTGAAATCTTTGGTTCACTGGACTGGAAAATACAGGAAAAGAAAATACTCATCAATGGTGTTGATATGAATTTGCACATGGTTTGTCTGAAAGCATATTAAAAACAACACATAGATATATAAACAACATCAAAAACTAGATGTTTACCCCAGAGAGTCTTTAAGTCCACGTCGTGCAAACAAGAAACTATTAGCGGTTGTACCAACCACGCAACTTTGCAAATGTTTATTTGAAATATTGTTTTGGGAAACACTGACTCGTTGAACTATCCTGATAACGATTGGACTTAACAATGATTTAACAATGCTTTTGGGTAGCACACCCCTGAGCGGGATTCGAAACGGCATTTCCGTGCATGGGAGGCAGGCGCACTAACAAGGACCCTAAAGACCACAGTCTCTAGCCTTAGCGTCAGTTTTCACTGAGCCTCTTGAGGCCAGGAGACTGAGCATCATTACTCCAGCTTTCACTGACACAGTCCTTCAGAAATTATTCTAATATGCTCATTTGCTGCTCAAGAAACATTTGGTATTATAGTCAATGTCTGGATTCTTTGATGAATTTTTTTTGTGTGTGTGTGTGGAAACATTAGAAATGTCTTTACTGTCACTTTTGATCAATTTAATCAATTCTTGCCGAATAAAAGTATTAATTTCCTGCTGACCCTAAACCTTTGAACTGTAGTGTATTACACCATGGACATGTAAATTAGCAAATCAAGTACCCATGTGATTATATACTGCATTGGTTACAACTTTTGACTGTGACTCTTCAATGTTGAAACAGAACACAGCTGAACTTCACTGTAGCAATAGACTTCACCGCGTCTAATGGTAAGACCATCTTCATTGACTGAAAGCCAACTATGTTTATGTGGCATGTAGTGGTCGCATGTCCGTTTTAAATTGGTTTAAAACGGACATCGATGTCTTTGCACTTGTGTGTTCCCTTTCGAGAGAGGTTCCTCGTATTACGTATGGGAAAAACTCCTTTTCTCGAGAATGTGAAGCAAAACTTTTAATAAAGGTATCTATGTAAAGCGCAGTGAGCTGCACGGCCATAGTCCAGCGCGAGGAGCGCTCTGATTGGCCGGGCTGCGGCAACTGCAGGAACCTATGGTGAGGCGGCTGAGAGGAACGAACCAATGGGGGGCGTTCCAGAAGCCCGCCGAAAAAGGTGCTTATATTTGCATACAGGAGGCTATATAAGACCCTAATTCGCCATAGGTGTCAGATTTTATCTCCTTCAGCGATACCTTCGCTGGTCTCCGGAAGAAGCACCGCCGTTGAAAAGGCACCAGCGGAACCTGCAGCTGAGGACGACGGACTCCCTCTCCGCCTTCTCTGCCGTTCCAGCTACGCCATCCGGCGTTATATATCCTTTAAACTGTGTCTATGTTGAGTGTTATATGTGTTTGTGTGTGTGTTGCCGCTGCAACGCCACTTCTAGAGCTTACAGGCTTGTTCTACTCGAGGACTCTCTCGTTCCGCCGCGTCGTTAAGCGCCGCGGAAAGACGGAGCTCTTCTCACTCTCCCTCTGCTCTCGTCCCGTCGCGCTGAATAGCGCCGCGGAAAGAGAGAATGTTAGAGGACATGAGCACACTCAAGCCGAAGCTCTCTTCACTCTGCCGCCGCCGTGGCTCTTCTTCCGCCGCTGCCGCAGAGTTGTCCTCACTCTTCTCTCATTCCGTCGCGCTACAGCCGCGGACAGAGAATACTAGAGTGAATAGGCGAACTCGAGCCGAAGCTCTCGTCACTGTACCGTCGCGCTGAGGAGGCGCCGCGGACAGACGGAGTTTTTCCTCAGTCTTCCTCTTCTCTAGTTCAGTCGCGATATCGCCGCGGACAGAGAATACTAGAGTGAATAAACAAACTCGAGCCGAAGCTCTCGCCGTGCTAGAAGCGCCGCGGACAGAGTTTTACCTCACGCTTCCAATTCTCTCGTCCTGTCGCTCTATCGCCGCGGACAGAGAATACTAGAGTGAATAAACAAACTCGAGCCGAAGCTCTCGCCGTGCTAGAAGCGCCGCGGACAGAGTTTTACCTCACGCTTCCAATTCTCTCGTCCTGTCGCTCTATCGCCGCGGACAGAGAATACTAGAGTGAATAAACAAACTCGAGCCGAAGCTCTCGCCGTGCTAGAAGCGCCGCGGACAGAGTTTTACCTCACGCTTCCAATTCTCTCGTCCTGTCGCTCTATCGCCGCGGACAGAGAATACTAGAGTGAATAAACAAACTCGAGCCGAAGCTCTCGCCGTGCTAGAAGCGCCGCGGACAGAGTTTTACCTCACGCTTCCAATTCTCTCGTCCTGTCGCTCTATCGCCGCGGACAGAGAATACTAGAGTGAATAAACAAACTCGAGCCGAAGCTCTCGCCGTGCTAGAAGCGCCGCGGACAGAGTTTTACCTCACGCTTCCAATTCTCTCGTCCTGTCGCTCTATCGCCGCGGACAGAGAATACTAGAGTGAATAAACAAACTCGAGCCGAAGCTCTCGCCGTGCTAGAAGCGCCGCGGACAGAGTTTTACCTCACGCTTCCAATTCTCTCGTCCTGTCGCTCTATCGCCGCGGACAGAGAATACTAGAGTGAATAAACAAACTCGAGCCGAAGCTCTCGCCGTGCTCATTCTACCGCCGCCGTGCTGAAGCGCTGCGGACAGAGAATACTAGAGTAAGTTAGACGAGCGAGCTCGGGCTGTTGGGTATGTCAAGAACAATGTCGCTGCAGCGCGCGCTCACTGCCAAGGAAGTTGTAATGGCTGCCTTGTCATGATAGCGCGCGCCCCTTCCACAGCGCGTTGCTGACTAGAGCGCGGCTTACGTCATAGCACGCGCTCACTGTCAGAGCATAAGGGCGTCGGAAAATGGCTGCCAAGCTAAGCCCTTTTTTCACTCTATCACTTCCAGTCCCCTTTATTCAGGCGGCTGGAAAGGTTTTTACACTGTAGACAAAGTGTCCACTACACAGTGTGCACCCCTACATAAGCACTGTTAATTCAGCCTCACAAAATCACAAATAAATCCCGCCGCGGCCGGATTACACCATATAAAGTCAACTAGCCTTATTGCAGTCAACTAGCCTGTGGTCAAACACGCTTGTCTGCATGCGCGCTTTCAGTCTAGACTAGAGCATAACGGCATTGTGGAATGGCTCACATACCACCCGCACTTCCTTACATTCTCCCAGTTCCCTTAAGTTAAGTGACTGGAGATGAAATATTGCAGTCAACTAGCCTGTGTTAAACACGCTCGTCTGCACACTATGCTGTGTGCGTTTACCCCTGTGGATTTGCTCACTGGTTTGCACCGTGGGTATTCTACGTAGGTTGTGCGCCACTGCACATTGTTTACACTACACACAAAAGAGCTTTCTATGTAGGAAATGTGCCCACTTTACAGTCTGCACTCCTGCACCCAAGCACTTTTCACAAAGTTCACTCTCGCACACACAATATAAATGTGAGGCGTGCGCCCACTGCAAAGCCTGCACCGCCAAAACTAACACTATCCCCACAGTGTTACAAGCAGTGTTACAGCACAAGCAACCCGGCTAACAGGCCCCTATTACTAAGCGGCCAGCCCCCGAATCTAATTCAACCCCTGGCTTTACGAGCCCAGGCCTGGCAGGCCATTCCTGGTATATAATATTGGGTGTTGAACATATAAAACGAGGTTCTCGCTACAGTTTTGCTCGCAGACCCCGCGATTCAAGCCGTGGTCGAGCCCTCTGTAAGAAGCAGTGTCAGTCACGTGCTTCTCGCTGAGGCATTGAGACTGTTAAAGGAGAGAGCGGCGAAAACAGTACACCCGACGCTAGCGAGTCAGGTTTTTACTGTCGCTAATTCCTCATGCCGAAAATGGGTGGCGGTCTCAGGCCCATTTTCCAGGCATCTGAACAAAGCACTTATGACACGCTCGTTTCAAGGTGCTGACGGTGAAACAAATCCTCGCGCACATTCGCCCCGGGGATTGGGTTTTCTCAATAGATCTGAAAAACGCATACTTCACGTTACGATAACCCCCCCACCCCCACTACAGGCCATTCTTGAGATTCGCCTTCGAGGGGCAGGCTTATCAGTACAGTCATTGTCATAGACTCAAGACTTACGGCATAAGAACCGTGCATGGCTAAGCATCTCCTTTTATGGGCAGAGCACAATCTGAGCTCCCTAAGGGCGGCTTACGTGCCAGGTATTCTGAATCAGGGTCCGGACATGTTATCCAGAGGACCCATGTCCCCAGGGGGATGGTCCCTTTACCCGCAAACAATTCAGCTCGCACAGCACACGCTGCCCAATATTTTTTCTGCAAACGCAGGGATGCCCTGGCCCATGTTGGCCCAGACTCCCTCTATATGTTCCCTCCGATCGCGATCCAGCTGCAGCCTGTGCTTTTTAATAGCCCCACTTTGGAAGAACCGCACATGGTTCTCCATACTGTTTCAGCTGTCAGACACAGCCCCATGCCTATTCTGCCAATGAAAGGGAAGGTCTGGCATCCCAATCCCGAGCTGTGGGCCCTCCACGTATGGCCCATCAACGGTATCCGGGAACCTCTCTGACAAGTTATGAACACTATTTCGGAAGCTAGAGCCCCTGCTATCTGGCAGCTCTGCTTTGAAGTGGTCAGTGGTTTTCTAACCAATGTGCTACGCGAAACATCGACGCACACTCATGCGAACTGGCGGAACCGCTCGCTTTCTCCAAGAGCTAATGGATGCGGGTCGTCCCCCCTCCATACTCGGGGTGTGTGTCTCCGCCATAGCAGCTAGCCACGCTCCGATCGCGGCACATTCACTAGGGAAAAGTGATCTTATTGTGTGTTTTCTTAAAGGGGCCAGGAGATTCAGCCCGCCTTGCCCCTACCTTGGTCCCTATTTGGGACCTCGCCATGGTTTTGGAGGCCGTGAAGGGTTCCCCCTCCTAACCACTTCAGAACACGAGCTTGAAGCACATATCACTCAAAACCGTTTTTCTGCTGGCTGTGGCCTCGGTTAACCGAGTAGGTGGCTTACCTGCACTCTCCGTGAGCCCTTCCTGTCTTGAGTTTGGGTCCAGCAACTTCAAGGTTGTGCTCAAACCGAGGCATGGTTTTATGCTGAAAGTGCTATCAACCCCTTCAGTATGCAGGTCTTTGCACTGCTTAACCCGCATCTCAGAGAGAATAAGACGCAAACCTATTCTGCCCAGTCAGAGCATTGAGATTGTATCTAGAGCGCTCCGCCCCCTTCAGGCAGTCGGATCAGCTCTTCATTGCTTCGGTGGCCGCACTAAAGTTTGTGCTGTCATGAAACAGTCTCTCACACTGGATAGTGGATGCAGTCCCACTAGCATATAGGTCCAGGACCTAACCTGTCCTACAGGCATTTAAGCCCACTCCTCTAGAGGCATGGCCTCATCTTGGGCTTGGTCGTGTGACATTTCTTTGGAAGATATCTGTGCGGCGGCAGGCTGGGCCTCTCCGTCCACTTTTATCAGATTCTACAAGTTGGAGGTTCCAGCTCTACAAGCAGGGCTTCTCTCCATCTAGGCTCTATCTTGACCCTGGCAAACAGATTGCCTTACATTTTGGCCTGTACACATTAGTCCTTAAGCACTATTCATTCATCATAAGATCCGACTATGTCCGATCAGCTGTTCAAACGAACCGACTCTTCCGGTTCTTCATTCCCCTTATAAGCCGCCTCTGTCGGTGTCTCGGGGGTTTATAACATGTGCTTTGGGTATACTGGGTCAGTCAGCACACACGGCGCTTTACATTGTGTTCCCATACGTAATACGAGGAACCTCTCTCGAAAGGGAACGTACTCTGTTACTTTCGTAACCTCGGTTCCCTGAGAGAGAGGAACGAGTATTACGTTCCGTGCCGTGTTTATGCTTCTCAGGTATCGCTTCAGTCGATCTTAAAACCTGACACCTATGGCGAATTAGGGTCTTATATAGCCTCCTGTATGCAAATATAAGCACCTTTTTCGGCGGGCTTCTGGAACGCCCCCCATTGGTTCGTTCCTCTCAGCCGCCTCACCATAGGTTCCTGCAGTTGCCGCAGCCCGGCCAATCAGAGCGCTCCTCGCGCTGGGCTATGGCCGTGCAGCTCACTGCGCTTTACATAGATACCTTTATTAAAAGTTTTGCTTCACATTCTCGAGAAAAGGAGTTTTTCCCATACGTAATACTCGTTCCTCTCTCTCAGGGAACCGAGGTTACGAAAGTAACCGAGTACGTTAACTTGTATTGATTGATACCCGAATGCAGGAAACCCATCACAGCCGACATCTCTCCACTACATGAACCCGTATCAGCTGAATGCGTACGCCATGGCCCTTAAAGCCGTAGGGGAAATCATCCAGGATTATGACAGTGACAAACTCTTTCCTGCCTACGGTTTTGGTGCTAAACTCCCTCCTGATGGCAAGATCTCTCATGCTTTTCCCCTGGTGAGTAACGGCTCAAAAAGAGCCATCATTAAAAACGCACACACAATAACACCACAGCAATGTAGAAGGTTTGTTTACCCAAAAAGTAAAATTCAGTCATCATTTACGTACTGTCATGTCATTCCAAACCGATATGACTTTTTCTTTTTCGGTGGAACACACAGGAACATATTTTATTTAAAAAAAAATGTTTTGCTATACAATGGACATTTCTTTCTTTCTTTCTTTCTTTCTTTCTTTCTTTCTTTCTTTCTTTCTTTCTTTCTTTCTTTCTTTCTTTCTTTCTTTCTTTCTTTCTTTCTTTCTTTCTTTGAATTTTTGAAAAGAGCACAATGCTTACTACTTTTTATTTATTTTTACAAAAAAATCTGATACGACTATTATGATTTGTGTTATATTATTATTATTTTTTATGAAATTAAATAACTTTTTATTTATATATAAAATTAAATAACTTTTTATTTATAAACTATTTAAATAGAATTAAATATATTGTTTAATAAATTATTTATTTATTTATTCATTAAAAAAATCGACAAAAGTAGGGACGCACATATATAAATTATAATATAGAATATTGGCTGATACTTCTACAAATTTTACTACTACTTATTATTATAATTAATTTACATTAAATATATATTTAAAATAAATGATTTATATATACAAAAAAGCTACAAATGTAGGGATGCCCTTGTCTGGCTATCATCAGACTAAGCTCAATGTAAAATTGAACATTGGTCTGGGGAGTCTGCTCTGTATTTTCTACTACACAAGAGGCGTGATCAACTGGCATTATTCAAATGACTCTTTACGCTATAGGGCTTGGGCGTTGTGACGTCATTTCTTGGCGTGGCGGCCATGTTGACGGCCTCCTTTACTGCTACTCGGACTACTGCGCACTGTTTATAGACGTACTCCCTCTTAGTCGTGTGTCTTCGTGTGATTATTTTGGTGTTATTTCAACTATGGTAAACCGTTGCTGCATTTTGGGGTGTAACAGCGCAACACATAATCACCGTGGGAAAAAGGTCGAAAATGGATTACATTTCCACTGTTTTCCTGCTTGGATGCGCAACCACGGACAAGAAGTATAACAATACGATGTGCAAAAAGCAAGAATTATTTATTTCTTTATTTCGATAGTCCACTTTAAACATTCTACTAACTATGTACGTTTTCAACTACATGTCAACTAACTCATTATTATTAGGTAGAGTATTAGGAGACCTGGTAGGTTATGGTTATATGGGGTTCGGGTTAGTAAGTTGAATTGTAGTTGCAAAGTTAATATAGTCAGTAGAATGTCTGTTGGGGGCCAACAAAATAAAGTTCCCTTTCGGGGAACTCGAGCTGCGTCGAAACGCTGTGAGAACGCCTCTGCGTTAATGCGTCGTGAAGCGCCTGTAGAACCATTCCATCGGAAAAAAGATTGATCGTCGGCGTGATGACGTCATCGACCGGAAGCTATAAAACGTCCGTGCAAACAAACAGGAACTAGCTTCTGAGCCTTCAGCAAGCGATCTGTGTGAACCTGTCTGTCTATTTGGTGTTTTTGTCTGTCTATTGAAGAGTTTTTCCACCCTTTTTGTTAAATATTTCATATATATTAACAAAACAAAGAGAAAATAAAATAGATAGAGAATTATGGCGAGTGAAAGCAGTTGTGTTCATCCCTGCCCACGTTACATCACGAGTGCCCACCAGACCTCTAAAAACAACGTCGGCGTTGGTGGGCAAAGCGTACTCGGCAGCGGGTCAGGCGGCTGCATGCCTGCACACTATGGCAATCGTGCAGGCATACCAGGCTGACCTGCTGAGGGATCTGGACAGTAGTGATGCAGTGGGGGGAGATATTATCACGGAACTTCGTTCTTCTGCCGATTTAGCTCTCCGGGCCACCAAAGAGACGGCCAGATGTGTGGGCCGCTCTATGGCAGCCTTGGTGGCCACGGAGAGGCATTTATGGTTGAACCCCACTGACATCAAAGAGAGGGAGAAAGCTTTTCTGCTGGATGCGCCGCTTTCTCCTGGAGGCCTCTTCGGTGACGCAGTCCATACTGTCACCGAGAGGTTCCAGGAGTCCAAAAAGCAAGCTGCGGCGCTCAAGCAGTTTCTCCCTCTCAGGGTCCAGGTCCCTGGGGCTGCTGCTGACATCAAGCAGCCCAAGCCGAGTACGAGCGCCTCGCACAGGGCAAAACAAAAACAGAGCGTCGCCACCCGAACTCCCCCTCAGCGCGGGGACGAGGGGCGGCGCTCTCAGGCGAGGCCTTCGAGGGGCAGGGCTGATCTGAGGACAGTCCTGATCGCCAAGAAGGCCTCGTCGAAGCGTTCCTGACGCTAGAAGCGCCAGGACGCTGAGGGTGGTTCCCCCCGTAGGGAAACGGTGTTTACCCCTGCCTACGGTACCCGTTTTGCCTGCGGCGCCCTTTGGGGGCCGCACTGCCAACCCCGCCGCAATGCCGGGGCGCAGTCGGTCTCCGCGGGCCACCTGAGGGTGGTCCGCCCCCTCCTCGGAGGGCAGGAGAAACAAAAGGACGCTGAGGGTAGTCCCCTCCGAAGGGAAACGGTGTTTACCTCTGCCTACGGTACCCGTTGTCCTGCAGCGCCCTCTGGGGGCCGCGCTGCCAACCCCGCTGCAATGACGGGGCGCAGACGGTCCCCGCGGGCCACTCGAGGGTGGTCCGCTCCCCCTTCGGGGGGCTCCCGAGCAGTCAAGTCAGTCGTTCCCTGCCGGTCCGCCGCTTCAGGGCACTGTGCTTGTTGCTCAAAGTACACCAGAGGCCAGCCTCGAGAGGCTGGTTCCCTTAGTAGATTTTTTAGACGAGTGGAAACGTCAATCAAATATATCTCATTGGGTCCTGCAGATAATCGAAAGGGGGTACGGCATTCAATTCAAAAGTCGGCCACCTCCTTTCAGCGGTGTCCTACCTACAGAGGTGGGCCCGGAGCAGGCTCTGGTAATGGTACAGGAAGTACAGACACTCCTGCAAAAAGGGGCTATAGAGAGGGTTTCCCCTCCCAGCAGGGAGTCTGGGTTTTACAGCCGTTACTTCATCGTGCCGAAGAAGGATGGGGCGTACGCCCGACATTAGCTTCCTTTCGGTCTAGCACTGTCACCCCGCACATTTACCAAGTGTGTGGATGCAGAACTGGCGCCGTTCCGTCTGCAGGGCATCCGCGTACTGAGGTATATCGACGACTGGCTGATTCTAGCGAATACAGAGCAGATGGCGGTTCAGCATCGAGATGCTGTTCTCGCGCATATGTCGAAGTTGGGGTTGAGGCTGAACGCCAAGAAGAGTGTGCTTTCTCCGGCTTAGAGAACCACTTTTCTAGGTGTGAGCTGGGACTCGGTAATAATGCGGGCGCAATTATCGCCAACACGCATAGCATCGATCCTGGCAGCAGTCAAAGAACAGAAGCTAGGCCGGGCCGTCACTGTGAAACAGTTCCAGAAACTGTTAGGTCTCATGGCAGCAGCGTCCAACGTTATACCTCTTGGCCTACTGTACATGAGGCCACTGCAGTGGTGGCTCAAAACAAAGGGATTCTCCCTGAGGGGAAATCCGCTCCGCACGATCACAGTCACGCGGCGATGCCTACGTGCTCTGGTCATGTGGAAAAACCCGGGGTTTCGATCTCAGGGTCCCGTGTTAGGGGCTCATGTTCGTCGCGTAACGCTAATGACAGATGCCTCTCTCACGGGCTGGGGGGGCGACCACGAGTGGTCGCTCACCCCAGGGTCTATGGCAGGAACATCAGCGGCACTGGCACGTAAATCGGCTAGAGATGCTCGCAGTGTTTCTTGCATTGAAACAGTTCCTGCCCGACCTCAGGGGCCACCATGTGCTAGTCAGGTCAGACAACACATCGGTGGTCGCCTATATAAATCACCAGGGGGGTCTGAGGTCCCGTCCGTTGGACAAATTGGCACATCGGATCCCCCTGTGGGCCCAAGGGAAATTGCTGTCAGTCAGAGCAGTATATATCCCGGGGGTCCTAAATCAGGAAGCAGACAGCCTGTCGAGGCAGGGGCTGAGGCCCGGGGAATGGAGACTCCACCGAGAAGTGGTGGAGCTCCTATGGAAGGTATATGGGAGCTATTTGCTTCGGAGGAGAGTTCTCACTGCCCGCAGTGGTTTTCTCTGACCCATCCAGCCCCGCTGGGGTTGGATGCCATGGTACAGGAGTGGCCGAGGCTACCTCTGTACGCCTTCCCCCCGATTGTCCTGCTTCCAGGAGTTCTGGAGAGGGTACGCCGGGACGGGGCCCAGGTACTTCTAGTGGCTCCGTACTGGCCGACCCGAGTATGGTTTCGGACCTGATATCTCTCCTGGAAGGCTCTCCGATGCTGTTCTCGCGCATATGTCGAAGTTGGGGTTGAGGCTGAACGCCAAGAAGAGTGTGCTTTCTCCGGCTTAGAGAACCACTTTTCTAGGTGTGAGCTGGGACTCGGTAATAATGCGGGCGCAATTATCGCCAACACGCATAGCATCGATCCTGGCAGCAGTCAAAGAACAGAAGCTAGGCCGGGCCGTCACTGTGAAACAGTTCCAGAAACTGTTAGGTCTCATGGCAGCAGCGTCCAACGTTATACCTCTTGGCCTACTGTACATGAGGCCACTGCAGTGGTGGCTCAAAACAATGGAGCTTCCGACCAGGAGGGATCAACTCTCTCAGGCGGGCGGGAGATTCCTGCACCCACGCCTAGAGATGTGGATACTGTGGGCCTAGGCTCATAGAGGAAGGTCTCTCGGCCGAGGTCGTAGAGACCATCCTTCACTCCAGAGCTCCGTCCACGAGGAAACTGTACGCTCTGAAATGGAAACTTTTCTCAGCATGGTGCAGAGAACGCCAGTGGGACCCAGTTAACTGCCCGGTTGGTACAGTGCTGGAGTTTCTGCAGGCAAGGTTCTCGGCAGGGTTGACCCCCTCCACAATAAAGGCGTACGTGGCGGCCTGGGGTGCCTTCCACGTCCCTTTGGGTGGAGTGTCTTTGGGAAGACACCCTCTGATTACACGTTTCCTCTGTGGCACTTTAAGGTTGAGGCCTGTTATGCACTCGAGGGTCCCAGCATGGGACTTAGCCATTGTTTTGCGGGGCTTGTCCGAGCCTCCGTTTGAATCCTTGGAGGAGGTGTCGGATAAGTTCCTCACCCTCAAGACTATATTCCTTTTGGCTATTTCATCTCTCAAAAGAATAGGAGATATTCAGTCCCTATCTGTAGGGCCCTCATGTCTAGAGTTTGCGCCGGGGATGGTGAAAGCATTTCTACATCCCAGGCCGGGTTATGTCCCCAAGGTTCCTACGCGCCCACGGGGCCCCATTTCTCTTCAAGCATTCTGTCCTCCTCATTTCACAGCGTCAGACCAGGAAGGATTAAATCTGCTGTGCCCTGTTAGAGCACTACATACTTATGTCCACAGAGCTGCCCTGTGGAGGAAAACTGATCAGCTGTTTGTAGCTGTTTCGGGCCCCCTAAGAAAGGGGCCCCAGTATCTAAGTAGAGAATGAGCAAGTGGGTGGTCGAGGCCATCTCACTTGCTTATGAGGCGGTCGGGCAGCCATCTCCACTGGCTGCCCGGGCGCATTCTACCAGGGGTATGGCTGCTTCTAAAGCACTGTTGTCGGGGGCTTCCCTCCTTGACATCTGTAACGCGGCCGGTTGGTCGTCTTCATTAACTTTTGTCAGGTTCTACGAACTAGACCTGGCATCTACTGTTGGGGCACAGGTACTCTCGTAACCGTGTGCGCTTCGGCTTCACACATACGAGACACTTGGTCCTATGGCGTTGTGGGTATAAGCGTTCTCACAGCGTTTCGACGCAGCTCGAGTTCCCCGAAAGGGAACGTCTCAGGTTACGTATGTAACCCTAGTTCCCTGAGGGAACGAGACGCTGCGTCGCTCTGCCATACTCCCGGCGTGTCCGTGATCACTTACTTCAGGCTTTATCAGAAGTTAGTTCCTGTTTGTTTGCACGGACGTTTTATAGCTTCCGGTCGATGACGTCATCACGCCGACGATCGATCTTTTTTCCGATGGAATGGTTCTACAGGCGCTTCACGACGCATTAACGCAGAGGCGTTCTCACAGCGTTTCGACGCAGCGTCTCGTTCCCTCAGGGAACTAGGGTTACATACGTAACCTGAGACGTTTTCTTCGTCGTCGGTGCTGCACTCTTTGTTGGGAATTTAATGTGGATCCAAAACGTTAATATATTTTCAATTTTGTCCATATAGCAGTCCCTGCCTTCCCTATTTAAAGGGATTGTTCACTTTAAAATGAAAATTCTGTCATCCTTTACTCACCCTCAAGTTGTTTCAAACCTGTATGAATTTCTTTCTTCAGCTGAACACAAGGGAAGATTTTTTGAAGAATGTCAGTAACCAGACAGTTAAGTTAACCAGCCATTGACTTATATTTGTTTTTCCTACTATGGAAGTCAATGACTCCAGTTAACTGTCTGGTTACTGACATTCTTCAAAAAAATCTTCCCTTGTCTTCAGCTGAAGAAAGAAATTCATACAGGTTTGAAACAACTTGAGGGTGAGTAAAGGATGTCAGAATTTTCATTTTAAAGTGAACAATCCCTTTAATGTATCCCGGTAAATTCCACATCCCTTTCGGGATTTTAACATGATTTTTCTTTCTCTCAACTCTGCTTCTCCTCGTTCGACTTGCTGTATATTTACATTCGTGAGGCCATCAACATGGCCGCCATGTCCCAGAATGCAACGCGCCGCCCAAGCCCTATTGGATAGTCCTTCAACCAATCAGTCCGCAAAAGGCGTGATCAATGGGCAATGACTCATTGTTTCATTGTTTCTCTATCTGTCATTGTGTTAAACCCGCCAATAGCGTGTCAGGTGGATAAGACAGACTGTGATTGGTTCCAGCAAAAGTGTAACAGAAGCAGTAGAAATTAATGCACAGGTTTCCAGACTGAGGTTCCAAGCAAAATCAAATCGCCGGCAGATCAGGCTGGGTTTAGCCAGTCTAGAGATGCATAGATATAATATATAGATTTTTATATTGAATTTATATTTATATTGAATATTGGCTGATACTACCACTACTACCACTGATTATTATTATTATTATTAATAAATGACACAAATCATGACATGACAAATCATGATATTCATTATTAATACTTAACTATGCTGTCATGAATTTTCAGCATTGGACATATAGCACACAGCAAATGCCTCAGCCCAGTATGAATAAGTCAGAAACGACTGGAGTTATTCATCATGTGTTATATATGAACTTGTGTAGGTCCTCTCCAATGCATGTGTGTTCTGACCTCATAGAACTCTGACTGTGAGAATGCAAACTGCGTCGGCATCGAAGGCGTGCTGGAGGCATACTATGACTGTCTTCGTAAAGTGCAGCTCTATGGCCCCACCAACTTTGCCCCTGTCATCAACCAGGTGGCACAGTAAGCTAAACAATCCTCCTGCAATTGACACCAGGTTGAGCTCTCTTTCTGTGTCTCTCCCCTGATCTTTTTTTCTGTCTCCCCTGTGAGCTAAACTCTTTCCTGTCACTATCCACTTGTTATTCAACCTAAAGCCTGTCCTCTCGCTCCACACAAATGCACTTACGCGCACACGCGCTCCAAAGACTCCTCCAGAATCCTTTGCTTGACTAACACTTCACTCAGTGTACCTGCTGCTCAGATTCAGTCGAGGTCTGATGTTTTCCACGCAGAAGCTTTTTAAAAGGGACATATCATGGAAAGAATATTTCTTGCTTGCTTGAAATAAAGGACTTTGATGTACAATGTAGGCAGTGTTCGCAACACAAAGCGCCCTCTCCAGTTGCTCATTATTTGTTGAGACTGAGCTAAAACAAATAGGTCATTTACAAATCAGTGCTATTGTGATGTGAAGCCATGAGTACATTAACATTTAAAGTTTAAATGTAACGGATGAAGGACAGTTTAAACTATTTCAGATATGAAGAGGTTAGCCATTCACAGCAGAGGTCATTTACATGCAGTGTCAAAAGTACAGTAGAAAAAAACAACCCATTTAAATGTAAGGGTTAGATAGAAAATTGTTGTGTGAAACTAAAAAATGACAGTTTTTGGTACAAGAAACCTTTAGAGAATTGTCATAGTGAAAGCTAATATTTAACAAAAATAGGACAGAAATAATTAGGACAGTACTTGATTTTATTCAAAATTAATTGGATTATAAAAAGTGGACATTTTCTTACCACAATGGTAATATATATATATATATATATATATATATATATATATATTTATATCATTGCTGTCAATTTGATTAATCACATCTAACAAGAGAGTTGTATGTTTACATAAAATAAATATGTGTGTGTGGTGTGCGCATCTGTGTGTGTGTGTGTGTGTGTGTGTGTGTGTGTGTGTGTGTGTGCATGTGTGCACATATGTGCATGTTTAAATATGTACAGGATATAAAAACAGTATATACACACAGCTATATATATATATATATATATATATATATAATGTAAACAAACTTTTATGTTAGATCCAATTAATCATGATTAATCGATCGATTTGACAGTACTAATATATACACATACAACAAAAAAAAGATAGAAAAGTAGGGATGCACAAATATAGATTATTTTATAGAATATAATGATACTATTACTACTAATTATTATTAATAGTAATAATAAATATATATATTTTTATTTTATTTATAAATGATATGTCTTCAAGACTTTAGACACTAACAGAACTCTTATGTAAGAATGTTTTGCACAGAAAGTCATGACATAATGAGGGTGATTATGTCATCAAATCCTGATCAAATAAAGCAGAAAAACACGGATAATTAGTGCTCTTTAAACTTGCCACAGAAGAAGAATGAAAACTTAATCTGTGGTCGGCTTCAAATATCGCGTATATCGAGTCATATATCAGTACGGAGCTCATCACGCAGCGTGACACAAAACCTAAACCTTACACACACATGTGAAGAAGCTTCTAATTGCCCTTGTCAGTTTCAAAGCTTTTTCAGATCCAGCTAAATCTCTCAATCCTAAAGAAAATCAAACTCACAGAACTGCAGAGGTGCTGTAAGAGGCAGATATTGATCGCCTGCTGCTGAAGTGGTCAACTTTTTAAGTTGGTATGAATCTCCTCTCTGGGCTCAGCACTTCTTACGTGCTGTGACTGAGACAATATCTGGAGGTGGTTATTAGGGTCAATGGACCGGAAGGAACAGACAGATTTAATAATAAAAGTTGAGAAAAGAGCTCAGATAAAACAAGGAGGATTTTACTGGGTATTTTCAGTGATCTGCCAGAACACAAAACCATACTCCCCAAATCATTAAGTATTAATAAGTATTATTAATAATGTAATACCAAAAATGATTATAGTATTTTTGTGTATGTAACTCAACCCCGTTTCTTGGAATCAGAATATCATAAAGACTTGTTTTGATTTGGTCCTGTAAGAAATTACCCATAATACCATAGCAACCGCATAGCAGTGCACTTGTTTTATTGCAGCCAAACATATTAATTCTCTTTCCCTGGAGTCATTTTTAGTTTCTGATAAGTCTTTTTTTTTTTTTGCTTGAATATAACTCTAACTCTAACTGTACTGTAAATCCTCAGGTGTGCGTCAGAGGTGACAGATGGCTCTCAGTACTTTGTGTTGCTGATCATCACAGACGGTGTCATTTCCGACATGGTGCAGACTAGAGAAGCCGTGGTCACCGTGAGTCGTTTTTGCGTGTTAGACCTTCATGATGTTCTGTAAATACAATAATCTTTTTAGCAGGGCACCGATCACATACTGCCGCCCCTTCCCTATTTACAGGCGGCGTCCTTGCCCATGTCAATCATAATTGTAGGAGTCGGCCCAGCTGAATTTGATGGTGAGATTATGGCACTGCAAACAGAGATGTCTTAAAACAAGAATAAGATATGTGATGTAACTGTTTTTCTGTTAATGTAACAGCTATGGAAGAGTTGGATGGAGATGAGGTCAGGGTGTCCTCCAGGGGACGTGTTGCTGAGAGAGACATTGTCCAGGTACATAATGTTACCTATCTTTTTAAAGTGAACAAATCTATTTGGCCCTGAGTAAATTTATATATTCTGTCCGTTTGATTCATTTGAATCATGTTAGGCTAAAAAAATATATAATTAAAAAAATTATAATGACAGTGCATTATGATGTGTTGGTTAATGCTTTTAACTAATATTGACTAGCATTTTAGTTGTTACTTTATTTGTGTTTTGAAACATCAGCATGTATTTGTAACCCCTACTGCTCGAACCCGGGTCCGCCGGCATGAGAGTCGGACGCTCTAACAAGGAGGCTAAAGGCTGCAACCTCTAGCGTCAGTCGCTAGAGCGTCTCTTGTGGTCAGAGGAGTGAGGTTTACTCACACAGCAACTTCTACTAGCTGGCCTCCGTTACATATTCATTGTGTTGACATGATTTCCCCTGAAACAAGAAGACAGGGCGGGACATAAGCAGGACTCCTCCCCTTTAAAAAACAAAAACAAACAGCCAATAGCGATAGTTTGACTACTAGAGCCTTTCGCTTCCTCCTAATCTCTAACTGTTTCTCATCGTCAAAATCGCTTTCATATCGCTTTGAAACACAAATGGGTCTGATATGTATTGTTGTCTGCGCTGACTCGCATGTGATCCGCTCTGTGCTCTTGTGTCTCTGGACCAGAGCAGACTGTGTCTTCAGACTTCATTGGCCTCAATTTACACTGTCTGAATCGTTCCCTATCCCCTTGCCTTTATAGTGCACTATGTGCCAGTCACCATGTAGAAAATAGTAAATGTGTGAACAAGTGACTAATTTCAGCCGTGGCTTCAGCGTCTGTTTAGAGGAGGGACGCTTCATATTCTAGAGAGCATTTGATTGGACAGAAAATCTGATGAGACACTGAAGTCCGCGCTGATGTCATAAAAATACGTGATCCATTGAGCGGAAGAGACTGTAAGATATGCTTATATCTCCTAAATGCGAATTTTGTTATTTTTTGGAACACAGTCATAACCTTAAGGCTAACATATTCATACTAAAAGCTAAAAAACTTCAATTTTCATTTCAGGGGGCCTTTAAAGTACTGTTGAGTGTTAGTTCATGATAGCTCATGTCCATTAAATAATATTAACAGATACAGAACTTTTGATTTTAATAATGTAGTAGTAAATCGTGAGATTAAGATAAACTAAGATTAATAATAAGATGCTTTAGAAGTGGTTTTCACCATTATATCATGTTAAGTAATGTAGTTATCTAATATGAACAAATTGAATCTTATTGTAGAGTATATAAAAAATGTGACATTCTACAAATATGGTACATAAGAAAAACATCCATATTTTTTGTTGTTGTGAAATTATTTATTTGAATTATTAATTAGATATTTTAGATAAAGTACTTTTTATGTATTTAGTTTTTTATTTATATATATATATATATCTATATATTTTACCATTTACCTTTTTTTTCTTTCAGAAAGACATTTAAAAAAAATCATAAATTCATCTCCGTCTCCCTGATTTAGTTTGTGCCGTTCCGGGACTACATTGACCGATCCGGGAACCAGGTGCTCAGCATGGCCCGACTGGCCAAAGATGTCCTGGCTGAGATCCCTGACCAGCTGCTGTCATTCATGAAGAGCAGAGGCATTGAACCCAGACCAGCCCTCTGCCCCTCTCCTACACCACAGATAAACGTCCACCTCTGATCCTAGAGCAGTATATATCCTCTTCCCTCAAACACAGCTCTATGTTCACGTCCGAACCCCCCCGGGTCCGTCACTGGGGATGCACATTTTTACTTTCCACGTCGGTTAGCAGTAGCACATTATGTAGTTACAATAATAATCAACTGAAATCAGGAACACGTTAATGTAAGTGTGTGGTGTTATACTTTATAATCAGCCAGTGGTCATGCAAAGCAGTTTGTGCTTGCCTGGAATGGAACATGTGGAAGTAAATGGAGGGTGAATTTTCTGAAAAGAAATGTCTGGGTTATTTTTCACCCAAAAACAATGAAATATGCATCAAATTTGACATAAAATAAAATGGGCATAAATTACATTAAATATAAATGCAGATTTATCCTATTAAAGGGTTAGTTCACCCCAAAATTTAAATTCTCTCATTAATTACTTATTAATGACTGATGTCTTTCGACACCCGTAAGACCTCCATTCATATTCGGAACACAAATAAAGATATTTTTGTTGAAATCCGATGGCTCAGACAGACCTTCATTGACACCAATGTCATTTCCTGTAACGGATTCACAGAGGCAGGATTCAATTGCAAGTAACTCAGTTTATTGACAGAAGTGTCACAGAAGCCAAAACTCAGAACACAGAAGAAGTCCGGATAAGACGGAGCAGTGAGAGAGACTCTGTTGGCGACACGGGCAGACTGTGAGCAGCAGTGACTCGGGAGCGCGGTTGAGGTAATCCGGGAAGGGATCCAGCGTTTCACAGAAGGGGGAAACGACAACCAACACGGAGACACAAGGGGAACATCCAACAACGCTCTGACAAAGACAAGAGAGAAACAGAGAGACTAAATAGGGTGAAGGTGATGAGTTGCAGCTGGTGCAGGTGATCAGCCACAGGTGCGTGATGAGCCAATCCCAGGCTCCGCCCTCACCTACATTCAACACGCACCCAAGAGTGAGACAGGGAATCCATGAACCGTGACAGTACCCCTCCCCCTAGGAGCGTCCCCTGACGCTCCCAGCCGACCTTACCTGTTGATTGTAATCATCAATAAGGGAGTGATCCAGAATATCCCTAGCAGGAACCCAACTTCTCTCCTCCGGACCGTAACCTTCCCAGTCCACCAAGTACTGGAAACCGCGTCCCCTCCGTCTAGAATCCAGAATGCGATTAACCGAATAAGTTGGTTCCCCATCTACGAGTCGCGGCGGTGGGGGAACCGGGACTGGCGGATTAAGGTGGGAGTGAAAAACAGGTTTGATTTTGGATACATGGAAGGCGGGATGAATCCTCCTGTACGCCGGAGGGAGTTTGAGGCGGACTGTCACCGGACTAATGATCTTGGTGACAGTGAACGGGCCGATAAATTTGGGAGCAAGTTTATTAGATACGGAGCGGAGAGGAATGTTCTTGGTAGAAAGCCACACTTTTTGACCGACGACGTAAACGGGAGGCTTAGACCGGTGGCGATCGGCTTTAGCCTTGGTGCGCGCTCCCACCTGGAGCAGAGTCTCACGGGCTCTGGTCCATGTGCGATGACACCTCTGGATAAAGGCGTGAACAGAGGGGACCGCGACCTCGGAATCCAGACTAGGAAAAATAGGTGGCTGGTAACCTACACTACACTCAAATGGCGAAAGGCCCGTAGATGACACTGGTAACGAGTTATGAGCGTACTCAACCATAGAGAGTTGCTGGCTCCAGGATGAAGGATTCTTGGATACCAAACATCGCAACACTCTCTCCAGATCCTGATTGGCTCTCTCGGTCTGACCGTTGCTTTGGGGGTGATAACCCGAAGACAGACTAACCGTGGCTCCTAGTAATTTACAAAACTCCTGCCAAAATTTGGACACAAATTGGGAACCTCTGTCGGAGACCACGTCCATCGGGAGGCCATGTAACCGAAAGACGTGATCTACTACAGATACCGCTGTCTCCTTGGCTGAGGGTAATTTGGGCAAGGGAATGAAATGTGCTGCCTTCGAGAATCGGTCCACGACGGTCAAAACGACCGTCTTGCCCTGGGAGGGCGGGAGGGCGGTAACAAAATCTAGAGCGATGTGGGACCAGGGTCTCGAAGGAACAGACAGCGGCTGAAGTAACCCCTGGGGAGGTTGGTTAGATGTCTTACCAACCGCACAGACAGAGCAAGCCAAAACGAAACTGCGAATGTCGCGAGCCATAAGTGGCCACCAAAATCGTTGCTTTATTAAACTGCAAGTGCGGTTTACCCCTGGATGACAGGCAATGTTGGAGCAGTGACCCCATTTGAGGACCTCGGATCTTAACCCCTCCGGAACGAATAAACAACTCGGTGGGCCGCCGGGCGGGGGCGTTACCCCTTCTAAGGCCACTTTGACCTTCGATTCGATCTCCCATGTGAGTGTAGAGATAACTATCTTCTCTGGCAAAATACACTCGGGAGTAACCGGGCGTTCGGAAGCATCAAAAATACGAGATAAAGAGTCGGGTTTGATGTTTTTAGACCCGGGGCGGTACGAGAGAACAAAGTCAAAACGTCCGAAAAAAAGTGCCCACCGAGCCTGCCTGGAGTTGAGTCTTTTAGCAGATCTAATATATTCAAGGTTCTTATGATCCGTCCATACAATAAAAGGTACCCCCGACCCTTCCAGCCAATGACGCCACTCCTCCAACGCTAACTTGACGGCCAACAACTCTCTGTTACCAATGTCATAATTGCGTTCGGCAGGAGAAAGACGATGGGAGAAAAACGCGCACGGGTGCATCTTGTCATCTGAGGGAGAGCGCTGTGAAAGAACCGCTCCTACCCCCACCTCTGACGCGTCGACCTCTACCACGAACTGAAGTGTGGGATCAGGGGCGACTAAGATGGGAGCCGAAACAAAGCGGCTTTTCAGTTTGGCGAATACAGCCTCGGCTGTATCGGACCACCTGAACGTCATTCGGGGAGAGGTCAAGGCAGTCAGAGGTGCGGCTAGTTGGCTGAAATTGCGAATAAAACGCCGATAGAAATTGGCGAACCCCAGAAACCTCTGTAGGGCCTTACGGGAATCTGGACTTGGCCAATCCATCACAGCCTTAACCTTGTCGGGATCCATGCGCATTCCCTCCGATGACACGATGTACCCTAAAAAAGGAACAGACTGTGCATGAAAAGCGCATTTCTCCGCCTTGACAAAAAGCCCATTCTCTAGCAACCTCTGAAGCACTCGTCTGACGTGTCGAACATGTTCCTGGAGAGACGAAGAAAAAATCAAAATGTCATCCAGGTAGACATATATGAATTGGTCGACCATGTCTCTCAACACATCATTGACGAGTGCCTGGAAAACCGCTGGGGAGTTGGAAAGGCCGAAAGGCATGACCAAGTATTCAAAATGCCCCCTGGGGGTGTTAAATGCGGTTTTCCATTCATCCCCCTCCCTGATGCGAACCAAATGATAAGCGTTACGTAAGTCCAACTTCGTGAAGACGGATGCTCCCTGTAACCTCTCGAAAGCTGAAGACATCAACGGCAAAGGATAGGTATTCTTTACCGTGATGTTATTCAGCCCTCGGTAATCAATGCAAGGTCGCAGAGAACCATCCTTCTTCCCCACGAAGAAGAACCCCGCCCCCGCTGGAGAAGAGGAAGGGCGGATGAATTTGGAGGCTAGAGAATCAGAAATATATTTCTCCATGGCCTCCCTCTCTGGAATAGAAAGAGAGTATAGTTTGCCCTTAGGCGGAGACTTACCTGGGAGTAAATCTATAGCACAGTCATAGGGACGATGCGGAGGGAGAGAAGCAGCTCGGGACTTACTGAACACTTCCTTCAGGTCGAGGTACTCCGGAGGCACGTTAGACAGATTCACCGTCTCACTCTGAAAAACAGAACGAGAAACAGACGAACAAGCAGACACCAAACAAGACTCATAACATTTATCACTCCACGCAGACACAGAGTTTTGTCCCCAGTCAACCCTTGGATTGTGTAACTCCAGCCAAGGGTGACCGAGGACAACGGGAGCCAAAGGGGAGTCCAGGATGAGAAATGAAATGCGTTCGGTGTGGTTGCCGGAAGTGATCAGTGTAAGTGGTTCAGTGGTGAATGAAATGTCAGGGAGAACTTGTCCGTTGAGTGCGTTGACAGAGATGGTGTTCTTGAGTGCAATGGTGGGTATGTTAAGTTTGTGAGCAAGGGCAGAGTCAATGAAGTTACCTTCCGCTCCCGAGTCGAGGAGGGCGAGGCTGGAATAATCCTGAGCTGCCCACAGCAATCTCACCGGGAGGAGAGTGGAGGATGAGGTCTTTTCCACGGAGATCCCGCCCGACAGTAGCCTTCCTTTTACCGCCGGGCGTGGTCTTTTACCGGGCAGGAGTCTAGCAGGTGTCCGTTCCCGCCGCAGTACAGGCAAAGACCACGGGATCTCCGTCTCGCCTTCTCCTCCCGGGAGAGCCGAGCTCGACCCACCTGCATGGGCTCCGGGTCGAAGGTGTAGCTGACCGCATCCGTAGCGCTGGCCTGAGGGCATTCGACACTCCCATGCTGAGGCTCCATCCTGGACCTCAGCCGACTCAGACGAGCGTCCACCCTCAAAGCAAGATCAATGAGACCGTCAATCTTCTCCGGAAGGTCGATGGCGAATATCTCCTTCTGGATGCGGTCAGCCAGCCCATGCAGGAACATGTCCCACTGTGCCTCCTCGTTCCACTTGCACTCGGCGGCCAGGGTGCGGAACTCGATGGAATAATCCGAGACCGAGCGGTTACCTTGGCGGAGCTCTGCGAGTTGACGTGCCGCTTCTCTTCCGGTCACCGCTCGGTCAAACACCCTTCTCATCTCTGCCGCCAGCGTCTGGAACGAGGAGCAGCAAGGATGTTGGTTCTCCCACACCGCCGTTCCCCAAAGTGCGGCTCGTCCGGAGAGCAGGGTGAGGACGAATGCCACCTTGGATCTCTCTGTGTTGAAAGTCTGCGGTTGAAGAGCGAAAAACAAGGAACACTTGGTAAGGAAGGCTCTGCAATAATTGCTCTCACCGGCATAATTCTCGGGGGTAGGCAGACGTGGTTCCGGTTGCCACGATGCAGATGGTGTGTGGGGAATCGGCGGTGGGTCGGGCACAGTGGGACCGACGAGTTGTTGCATCTGTTGGGTCAGCTCGGCCACCCGTGCCACCAAGGTGTGTACTGCCTGTCCTGTGGCAGTTAAGTTCGCCTCCTGCTGGTCCAGTCTCTCGTTGCTGCTGGTCAGTAGGGCGTTGATACTCGCTGAATCCATGGTTGGTCAGAGCGTTCTGTAACGGATTCACAGAGGCAGGATTCAATTGCAAGTAACTCAGTTTATTGACAGAAGTGTCACAGAAGCCAAAACTCAGAACACAGAAGAAGTCCGGATAAGACGGAGCAGTGAGAGAGACTCTGTTGGCGACACGGGCAGACTGTGAGCAGCAGTGACTCGGGAGCGCGGTTGAGGTAATCCGGGAAGGGATCCAGCGTTTCACAGAAGGGGGAAACGACAACCAACACGGAGACACAAGGGGAACATCCAACAACGCTCTGACAAAGACAAGAGAGAAACAGAGAGACTAAATAGGGTGAAGGTGATGAGTTGCAGCTGGTGCAGGTGATCAGCCACAGGTGCGTGATGAGCCAATCCCAGGCTCCGCCCTCACCTACATTCAACACGCACCCAAGAGTGAGACAGGGAATCCATGAACCGTGACATTTCCTCTCTCAAGACCCATAAAGGCACTAAAGACGGCGTTACAAAGCCCATCTTACTACAGTGGCTCTACAATAATTTTATGAAGTGACGAGAATAGTTTATGTGCGCAAAAACAAAAACGAAATAACGACTTATATAGCGATGAGCTGATTTCAAAACAAAGATTTGAATGGTTATGAATCAGCGTATCGAATCATGATTCAGGTCGCCAAAGTCACGTGATTTCAACTGTTTGGTGGTTTGACATAGCCTGGATGCCAGCCGAACTTAGCCCCGCCCACAATTTTTTTAGGTCGAGCAGTTCGTTCTGGCCTTGCTCCATAGAGGAGCAATTATCCCTGAATTTAAACTGTTTGGACCAATGAAATCATCAGGGCGGGCTTTAGACGATGATGGACAGATGATCAACAGTAACGTGATCATGCACGTCATCAAAGGGGCTTGGATTATATTTTTTCGAATCCTAAACGGAGAGCTTGTTTGTATATGCATTCACCTCCACAATTTCTCTCAGAAATGACTATCATGTTGGGTAAGTACTCTGTGTATCATAAAATTATTTTATTTTTTTACAACAGCGGCAAAGATCGTGTATTCCAGCCTGATACCAGCGCAAGTGCAGACAGGGTTGCCAAGTTTTTACAAACAAAACCCGCCAACTACTAGCCCTAAACAATAGATTTTCGGGGGGTTCTCCTGGGGAAAAATGGCGTTTGGGGTTTAAAATGTGTTATTTTGGCAAGGATGCCTGCTAAAATTCGCACTCATGCGTCTTTATATCACATAATAGTCGCTTCAACCCGCGGACATAGAAAACAACCCGCAGGGAAAAAAAACGCGGACTTGGCAACACAGTGCAGTTGAACTATGTTGACATTTGACAGTGCGTTGCGTCGTTGCACTGATTGGTTGTAGGTCTATCCAATTGATGTCTTTCCTGGTTCGGTTGAATCACGCCCCATAATAACAGCCCAATGGAGCAGTTTCAGACTCATATTCTGACTAGAATTGAGTATGACCACGTCAGACTAGGTTTGACACGCGATCCGAATCATGAATCAATACGCTGATTGATTCATGACCATTCGAAACTTTGTTTTGAAGTCGGCCCATCACTATATAAGTCGTTATTTCGTTTTTTTTTTGCACACAAAAACTATTTTTGTTGCTTCATAAAATGAAGCATCAATATAGCAAGATGGGCTTTGTAACGACGTCTTTCGGATTTCAACAGAAATATCTTCATTTGTGTTCTGAAGATGAACGGAGGTCTTACAGTTGTCGAACGACATGAGGGTAAGTAATTAATGACAGAATTTTCCTTTTGGGGTGAACTAACCCTTTAAAGAGTTTATTTTCTCATTCTAAAATCTCTTGTTACCCTATAAAATACTTTAACTGATTTACTGAAATGAAGTAATACATTTATAAATGCAATTATAAGTAGACTAATGAGAATTTGAGGATTGTCACTATGCAGAAAAAAAATGCCTTAAAACAGGTTTCATTTACTGTATGTCAAATATCACATTTAGTTGTGTCGAAACATCATCTGGACATTTCTTGATGAAATTTACCCAGGAACACGAGTCTGTGCTCTCACAACTGAGGGACAGAGGGAGCGATTGGTTGCACAGGCTGTGCTGTAAACTGTAATACCCAAATACGCATGCACAGGTCACCTTTAGCATCATACATCATCTTTCATGTAGTTCCTTGGGCCAATATATATATATATATATATATATATATATATATATATATATATATATATATATATATATATATATATATATTCTCACTGGCTGAATTAGTTGCGCCGGCACACTTTTGAGTCTGTAAATATTTTCTAGTTTGTGCCCGATTTTGAAAGGAAGTAATAAGTAGCTACGTGTGGCAGAAAAACAGATGCCTGTGCGGTAACAGCGGCGCACTCGGAGTCTTCCGCACATGTCGAGTGGATGCAGTTAATTACCTGGAGAAACAGAGGTGCCAATCAGTGCAATTCAACCAGAGAGGGGAAGATTGAGGGAAGAAATATCCAGAGTGTAATCAGCAGAGGTTAATGGGCACAGGAAGTATGCAGACTTATGGCATGACAAAGATAAATCAGGTGATCAGTGAACGACTGGAAGGGAGAGGGATTTTTTTTTCTGAAGCTGCAGGGACAAAGGTGGGTCTTACAGGTGAATCTCATGGAAAAACACCTGGGTCATACTTGACCCCAAATCGACCATTAAGACGTCATGCATTGTGACATTATTTTTATGACAAAATTCCTCCCGTCCTCATTCTCATTACCGTAATACTGCAATAAAAAGATTGCCCAGAATTATTATTTTTTCAGCATAAAGTCAGCATAAATGTAGTACAAGTGAATTGTACCATTACCTACACTTACTATCGCACTTTAAAAATACTTTAAAATTTAAAATATGGATGCACTATTATATATAGGTACCTTATTGGTCTACCTTTATTGTTTTAAATGCTCACCTGAAGATATTATTGTTTATTTTTTTAAATGCTATTTAAACACTAAACATTTATAACACTGTTACTGTTGATGAAATCATAAGCAAATCTCTAAATATTCGTTTTTCATATTTATAATTGTTTACAATGTTGTGATTCCTAAATTCACTTGTAGCATCTTCTATTTTTTTATCATTTATAACTTTATTATCAGTCATTTATCGTTTATCAGCCATAACATGAAAATAATTATGTTTAATTTCAAAAAATTTTTTTTTCTTTACAGTATTGTTAATGAAATTAAGATGCCCCTAACCGTCATGAAAATAATGTCACAATGAAAAACAGAGTTTTATTTTTTTCTTTTGAATTAAGGGTGACGCATGACCAGGATGTTTCTTGACGTTTTTCGTGAGGTTCACCCTTGCGTACACTGCCATGTTTTCAAATTCCATTCCAAAAATGATTGTAGACTCATTGAATGTTTGCCAGGATCGGAGCATTGCAGCGGAATCTTTCATTTTTCCATTCTTTCATTCTGCTGTACATAATGAATAGTGCAATAACATTAGACATGCATTTCACCACAATTTATGGATGTATTTTCTTCACAATCTTCTTTGCTGTGATCAAAATATTGCTCAGATACTTTAATGCTGAATACCGTTTTCTCCATGTTTATATATATATATATATATACAGTATATTCTAACTGTTGCTCAACTGTAGATTTGAATGATATTTGTTTGATAGTAAGACAGCTATAGTAAACACGGCTGCTTGTGCCAAAGTGCTACCATGTAAAACATTCCTGCCAAGATTGTATATCGGCAACATGTTTGTTTTATATCTCCTTGTTGTGTTTTTAATAAAGCATGAATGTCTTGTGCTCACTTCTGAAGAGTTTATCATGCTTATTCGCAGGATGGATGGATAGATAGGTGTGCATTTGAATATCAGTCCCCATTCATTATATCTGCATGGAAATGAGGAACTGAGATATTGTTCAGAATTTCTCCTTTTGGGTTCCACACAGGAAATAACGGTTTGCAACGATATTAGGGTGAGTGAATGATGACAGAAATTTCTCTTTTTTTTTCTTCTTTTGTGGTTAAATGTGCCTCCATCAATATTTACACCAACATAGACAAGTAATCAAAAAGAACAATGTAATACTTAATTGCTAATAAAGTCTCGTTCTTTAAATTCATAGTTAGATTCATTCACTGTCTGTTGAGGTTTTGGGATTAGCTCTTTGGCTCTTGGCTGGCATCTGGTGGTGAATATATTCTGAACTGTTTTTTTTTTCTTCTTTGTGTTGCATGTGTGTAGGAAGGGATGTATGTATCACAGTTTGCAGAGGTGAAAGGTGAGAAAACACAGAGAATGTGACAAATCAGCTTTACTAAAGCATAACCATCCTTAAACACCAAAGCACATATTTACAAATATATGATATTTACATGTATTCATTGTATTGCGTTCTCAGACAGCGATATAATGATGCACAATTCTGATACATTATATGATAGTTTGAGAGTTGATTGTATTGCAAACCATGTGCCAGGACTCTCCAGTGGTGATCAGTGTGAAGTGTTGATTGTGTGACACTCAAGGCTCTCTTGACATCCACTGGAGATCTCTAGAACTTTCCGTCTATCCTCAATGTCAGCTTGTGGTTATGCACATTTCATTTTACTGCCTGTGAGAGGAGGAAATTTAAGAGACTGCTTACTCTAATATGAACATTTTATTGTTACTTACTTACATTCATGTGGTTCCGAACCCATGGATCACAATAGATGTTTTGAAGAATCTCCAGTCACATGATAGTTTTGTGTGTGGAACAATCCCAAATTTATTTTGTTATTTTTCTCATTTATCAATTGCAATGAGAAAATGTGGTATTATGATATCACTGTTAAAATTTAAGGCCCTATTTTAACAATCTGAGCTCATGGTCTGAAGGTGCACTTTGGGCGTGTCCAAAAGCACTTTTGCCAGTTTAAAGACGGAAAAAACGTTCAGCGTGTCAGGCGTATGGTCCAAAAAGGTTGTCCATGGTCTCTTAATGAGTCATGGGTGTCTTTTGGGCGTAACGTGAAATAAACCATTCAGAGTCTCATCTCCCGTTCCCTTTAAAAGCCAGTTGCGTTTGCTCCATGGTGGATTTGCTATTTACATGGCGGAATTTGTCAAAAGAAAGACTGAGCGCTTCTCCAGAGAGCAACGTGCCAACAATGCACCTGAACACATCTTGTTTTCAGACCAGTTTTCAGACGAACAGATGGGCGTGAGTGCATTTGCCATTTAAACAACGTGGAGCTTGATGTGAAAATTAGTTATGCTGTTATGAGTTATGAGTTATGCTGAAACTAGCAAAAAACGATTGTGCCATGCCTGGCATTGCATTGTTTTCATGAGGAACCTTCAACATCCATGGAAGCTTCCCATTCAGAAAAAAAATACTTTAAAGTGGAAAAAGGTTCTTCAGATAATTAAAATATTTTTCACACAAAGAAAACAATGGTTCTTTTAAGAAGTGTTCACTTAAAAGGTTCTTTGGGGAACCCTGGATGGTTCTTCTACGGCATTGCTGAGAAATCCTTTTTTTTTAAAACAACTTCATAGCTTACCTGATTTAAAACCACAGCTATTGAACTTCTAGGGAACGATCTGCCTGGCAACATGTTGGCTGTTCTCAGTTCATCTCATCTAATGTTTCCCCTGCAGACAGATACCGCGCGTGTGTTTTATGTAGGTACTATTCTGGCTCTCGTCTCTTTCCCACGGGTCTTCTCGGAGGATTCGAGTCCTGCAGCGCTTCTCCCACATGGATCTCGATGAGTAAACATCACTGGAAGGCGAAGTTTACCCTCACACCTCTCCAAACATGCTTCTCCAGCATCTATACAATATTCTCACCAGTCCTACTCAGAGAAAGAGGCGGGTATTTGCTGTAGCCTACTTGGTAAGGGGACATTTTGTTCGATCACTGTCCTCTAGTGGTAGCCTAACAGAAAATGTCTTTAATGTGCAAGTTCATATTAGCAGGGCATGTTTTTTTAGCCCATTAACCCCTATATTTAGCTATACTTTGGAGACTGATTTTGTCAGAAGTGACCTAAATTTGACCAAACCTCCTTTTGGGAATGTTTAGGAATATCATAAATTGTGTTTATTTAATTCTAAAAATGCAGTTTTTTGAGTATTTTTAGGGTTCATTTGCAGTAATTATAATTAGCATTAAAGTAAATACACATTTATTCCAGTCTCTCAATGGAGAGAAGCCAAAAGAAAAACACATGCAAAGAGGCCGCTGTATCTTTACAACTGTAACATTATCTCAACGCTCTTCCATTTCCTTCAGATTAGATAATGTTTGGTCTTAAGTGGAGCTGTTAGGTAATTATCATAACAGAGAAAGTCACGGTGGATTGATCGACCGCAGCAGAAGACGTTTAGGAGAGCATGAAGAGGCGGAGATGAAAATGTTTACAAGGAAAGGCTCTTTACTGCTTCTCATTAGAACGGAGAACTTGTGGTGCTGTCGAGGAATATGTTGCGCAACTCAGTTCCAAAACCACAAAAGAATCTGTAGGGGTCTGGATCAGCATCCAGTGCTGCAATAAAAGGGCAATTAAAATCCTACGCTTTAGGAAAGTTGAGCCGGCAAATCAATTACACTGAATAACTCGATCATTACTGGATCTTTCTGTTGTTTTCTTCAGCGGCGCAATAAAAGTTTTCCAGATTTAATTAATAGGCTATTATTTAAAGTTTATAAAACTTATAAAAATAAAGATTAATAAAAATAAAATTAAAACTAACACTACATTATTAAAAATGGATATATTTGTAGACAAAGGCCTCAAATAATGACCCATGTAAGGGAAAAGGCTTTTATAAAAAATAATAATAAAGATCAATTAATAGTTATTCTATTCATAACTTAAATTGTGTCAACTCCTTTTTTTAACCCCAACCCCCAATAATTATCTAAGGGAGGATTTCCAAACACTAAATTCAGGCCCTGAATGAATGTCTGTAACAGTCTTAATTTGGGCATCCCTTTAAATATTTCTACATCTTCAAATGTTTCTTCAAATATTTCTACGCCTTCAAATAGCTCAGTATTGGTGACTGGTATCAGCTGATACTGCTTCTTTTCGGTGATCGGTTCAAAAAATCCTGATTGGAGCACCCTTCATTTTTTTGCATTGAGAATCTCTAACTTCAGCCACACCTTACAAAGATGTATCAGCAAACCTTATGTCTGCAATACTGAACATGCAAAATGATTGAGTGGCAGCACGTGAGCATGCAACAGAAGTGACGTCCCAGGACTCAGGGGTACCAGAGTTTACCCATAAATGCGAATTCTTGTTTAACAACCTCTCGTTACACAGGAGGCGCCTGTGCTTCTGAGAATTGTTGTCTCCTGTGCCCTGGAGGAGGTGGTGTGGTGGCTGCAGAAGAAATATGGTGTCTTTTACCGATCCTGATCAAACTAGTTTTCCATCTTAACCTGTTTCCCATTACTAGAACAACTGGCAAAAACAGCTTGTTTCATCCTCTGAAAGGGTGTAGAGAATGTAAGCAGTGAAGAACAGGGATATTCATAACATTTGCGATGAGCTCACACTAAATACAAGCACTTAGCTTGTTATGTGTTTTGTGGCTTCATGGAAAAAAAAAAGTTTTGGTTTCATTAGCATACGCAACATCTTTAGTCAGATTGATTACGCACGCTGCTAAGTTGCCTGTGGACTGATGGCTTTCAGGTGTTTATGTATTCTTCATTTATTTATTTGCACTGGAAAAGTAACAGCGGGACAGCATCATTCGAGCCCGTGACGCTTTGCCTGCTTTAACGAGGGAGCGGAAAGAAATAAGGCAAACATGTGTTGAAAATGGAACGTTTTTAAAGAGCCTCAAACAAAAACTGTTTTGTCAGAATATAGTAGGTCAGACGCGAGCTTAGCTCAGGGAAACTGGGCAAATATCAACAGAGGCTCTGAGGGAGACGGACGTGCGTACTTAGCTTCTGGTGAAGTGTGCTCTCTGTTCGTGGAAAACAATGATAATTTGGCTGCATGTTTCCACTTACCTCATCTCCAACTGCTTTTATATGAAGTCTTTGAAGTTGTTTTTCAATGACAGAGACTTGAGAATTGTCATTAGTCGTGTTAGTTTCTTGGCTATAGACCATCTCAGGCCCTGTCCCAAATGGCACACTTCATGTGCACTTGTGGTCATCTGTCTGTTAAGTTCACAAGACCGTAGGGGCCCGAATTTGGGACCATATACTATTTTAAAAAAACAGCACCTTCACTCTCTTCCATTGGTAGTAAGTGAAGCCAATGTCCTAATATGGCGCTGACGTCTTGGGTCTCGAGTCTGCACAGTAGTGAGCGTGAAGTGGATATCAAGGTCCTGCCCACACTCACCTAATCAATCACACGGCCCTGAACGTTTTGGAAAATAAACAGTTATAGAAATGTAGAAATTAAATTTAAAGCTTCATTCTCCTCCTGAAGTTCCAGAAAAAGTCTGTTCTCTCAGGGAAGTAATCACAGGGATTACTTCGCTCAGAAAAGCTGTCAATCTCAGCTGTCAATCATAATGTCACACACCTGTTTTTAAACTGAAAAAGACTGAAACCATATTTGGAAGAAAAGATGTCTATATCTATTTAGTTTGTCTCTGTCCCATTTCATTACATGGAAAGGGCGGGGTTTATGGCCTATACTGCATCCGGCCACCTGCGGTGATTGAAACACTTTGGCTTCACTTTTCAGGACTCGTGGGTCATGCTTGTTCAGTCCCCACTCAGGTCACTTACCTTATATGTTATCTGTAACATCATTATCAATCCTCACCACTCCCCTACAGTGGGTACGGAAAGTATTCAGACCCCCTTACATTTTTTTACTCTTTGTTATATTGCAGCCATTTGCTACATGGATATGTTATCTGTACTTACCTATTTCTTACCTATGTTATTTGTACATTTACATTTATGCATTTAGCAGATGCTTTTATCCAAAGATTTGGATATTACTCAGAGTAGCAAAAACTAGAATAGGGAAGGAAAAGAGAAAAATAGAGAAGGAAGAGTTAGATTTTTTTTATATTTATGATAAGTTTAAAGCTACACTGTGTGATATTTTCCCCCATCTAGCGGTGAAAAGGTATATGAACATCCAGGGAATAATAGTTTCTGTTCCTCTCAATTTTGATTTCGTTTCAACTCCTACGGTGGCCAATTTAGTCCAAAATTAACATGGCAACCCCCCTCTTCACATTCGACACGGTGCCATCGAGTGTTAAAACGCGAAAGGCGAAGCTTGAATTTACGGGTATGTCCCTCTTTGACTAATGTACTTTCAAGATGGAGGGGCAACATGGCGACCAGCATTCAAACTCCCACCCATTTCACACAGTGAAGCTTTAAGTGCTCATGGAAGAGATGATTTCTTACCTGTCTTTTGGAGAGAAAAAAAGGGATTCTGCCATGCATAGAAAGATGGAAGATCGTTCCACCAACCAGGAACGTTGAAAGAAAAAGTGTGTGTGTGTGTGTGTGTGTGTGTGTGTGTGTGTGTGTGTTAGTAGGCTACCTGATAAATAACGCATTTACCAGACATTGGCATAAAGTCAAATGCTCTCAGATGCTTTTACCTGAGGCAATTCAGAATCACACTCGCTTTATTAGTCAATACAAATAATTATGTTGTTATCAGTGCACGAGTCAGTAAATATGCAGAATCAAATGTGGACAAACACAAACAGATATATTGTAAATGCAGTTTACGGGGGGGGGGGGGGGGATAATTAGTGCTACAGTGAGTAATAAGTGTACAGCCTACGGCCCAGGAGAACTGCAATGAAATTGAGAGTTGCACTAGTTACATATAATTTACATAATTGCACTTGATGTGCTTTGTAAGTGTTCAGTCGAGGCAAGGCTGCTGAGGAGACAGATGGCCGCTGTCGGTTTTACTCTCTCAGCCATCTGATACTGTGGCTTTTAATATATCTAAAAGAACATTGATTGACTGCTGCATGCAGTGGAATTACAAGACAACTTTTTTTTGCCTGTCAGCGGGTGCAATATTTACTATAATAACATGATTAAATATGTTGTTGTTTTTTTTTCTTCCAGAAACTAGGCACTTTTAAATGCAGAAACAAGCTTTTTGTCCACATAATGGTGGTGTAATGAAATCCACCAGCTGGGTCTGTATAGTAAAGCTTTAAAGGTGTCATGAACTGGCTTTTAAAAAAATGTTATACTGTTGTCTGAGGTCAACTTACCATGGCCTTTTATATATCAAAAGCTCAAGGCAAAGTTAATTTCTCAATTTATCACCCCTTTAAAATCTAATAATTAGCTATGTCCGCTATGTACTTACTACAGAATTCACATTCTGTAGTAAGTACTAATTTGGTTTGAAACTTGCTTTGCAATTGTTAAAAAAAGTACATTCTGTAAGCATGAACGTGCATAGTAAGAATGAAATTCAGATATACAATATCTGTCATGTTGTACGTCACTGTCATGTGACCTACAGCGTCAGTGAAATCGCTTTACTGCCATTCAATAATCCTTTTCCATTTACATTTACATTTAATCATTTAGCAGACGCTTTTATCCAAAGTGACTTACAAAAAAGGGGAGAGTAATAGAAGCAACGGAACAGACAAGGCCAACAACCTGTAAGAGCTGTAAGAAATCTCAATTAATTAGCACAATACACAATTTTTTTTTTTTTTTTTTTTTTTAAAGACAGACATCTACAACAAAAACTCACGTACGCAAAGTGCCGAACACTGGATTTTGATAGCTAAGATAACATAGCTATGATTCCTTTTCCATTGCCTCATGGGATAGTAGTGTCCATCTTATGCAAACTTCAGAATCTCATCAGTATTAAGTCATCCAGGTACTTTGCACCGGTTTTATGAGTAATATGAGTTAGTTTTGTGATGTCTAAATTTACATGCACTTTAACTTTAGGGTTTCATATGGAGCTGGCCCACTCTTCTTTTGATAAGGCTTTCTACAAAGTTTAGGGGTTTGTTTATGGTATTTTTTGTCTATTCTTCCAGAAACCCCTTTGTGAGGTCAGGCACTGATATTGAATGAGAAGGCCTGGCTCGCAGTCTCCACTCTAATTAATCCCAACAATGTTCTATTTGGTTGAGGTCAGGACTCTGTGCAGGCCAAGCAAGTTTTTTTCACACTAAACTCACTTATCCATGTCTTTATGGACCTTGCTCTGTGCACTGGTGCACAGTTATGGTGGAACCGGAAGGGGCCATCCTCAAACTGTTCCCACAAATTTGGGAGCATGGAATTGTCTAAAATGTTCCTTTCACTGGATATAAGGGGACCAAGCCCAATCCCTGAAAAATAACACCACATCATCATTCCCCCTCCACCAAACTTTACACTTGGCACATTGCAGTCAGAAAAGTACTGTTCTCCTGGCTACCACCAAACCCAGACTTCAGATTGCCAAACAGAGAAGCGTGATTTGTCACTCCAGAGAACATGTATCCACTGCTCTAGAGTCCAGTGGCAGCGTGCTTTACACCACTGCATCCAACACTTTGCATTGCACTTGGTGATGTAAGTCTTAGATGCAGCTGCTCGGCCATGGAAACCCCTTCCATATAGCTCTCTACACACTGTTCTTGAGTTATCTGAAGGCCACACAAGGATTGGAATTTGTATCTATTTAGAATGTAGAAAGTTGGCAAGTTCTGCACACTCAGCACCTCAGTGTGCACAGGTAGTAACCTATCAAGGTATCACACTTGATTTCACAGAGCTCCTGAGAGCGACACATTCTTTCAAAAATGTTTGTAGAACTGTCTGCATGTCCAGGTGTTTGATTTGATACACCTGTGCTATGGAAGTGATTGGAACACCTGATTGCAATTATCTGGAGGGCTATCCCAATACTTTTAGCAATAAAGTGTAGTATGGAAGTAGGCATATTTGGACACAGAAATTGTTTACTTCATTGTTTTCTCCTGGGATACGAGAAAATATTTTATTAACAACAACAAAAATTACCCTCATCACCTTTAATCAGCTTCACAGGGTTTGAGCTCCACACCCAGTGTGAGAAACAACAAGGTGAAATTGTTAAGAGTGGTACAACAGGGTGTCTGGAAATTAATATTAAAACAATTATAACTCCTCTTGTGACATTATCATGCTGGTTTAACAGCAGGTCGTTTTGCTGGTTCAGCCTCGCTGTGTGCCAAAGGCTTGAGGCCTTCACACTCACGGTGGGCTTTCCCATCAGCCTGCTGTCTTCTGAAGCTCTACTGAAGTTCAGTGTTGCCGCTTTTAGTGAATGCAGCACGGGCCCTTATCATGTGTCATGGGGGCCTTGTGTTCCTTTCGATTCCAGTATGGTAAAAAAAGGTACAGTGTGTAATATTTAGGAGGTATAAATATGCAGCTATAATGCACATAGGTGATTTTGTATTGATATTTCATGTTGATATACAATAGTTTACACACTTAAAACTGATGTGTTTATATCTTTGTAAGAATGATGAATCTATAGAATAGAGGCAAGGAAAACTAACTATTGCATTCCAAGAGCCCCCTAGTGGTCAGGAGCATTTCCGTTGTGTTGTAAACTTGTATGCTTTTTAACTTTCGTTGTGTGCACTACTGGGCCACCGTCAAGCCTGCAGCACCCCTCTCAGAAACTGAAGCCTCCGCGCCTCGATCGCCCCCCGGTGACCGGTCCCAGTATGACCGCCCCTCTGTGTTTTCTAATGGACGTGAGGCAAACTAAACAAAAAAATTACACTCAGTTGTCACTGAGGCACTGACAGACTTTTTTCAGGATTTTTGGGAGCCGATTAGAGCTTTAGCTTTCATTTCTACATTTCCATAACTGTTTATTTCAGACCAACATAATTAATTGTTCTGCATCTGTGAGAGTGTGGGCGGGCTTTTGATATGGCTGCTTTATTTCCTGCTCTCTACTGCGCAGATTTGGTCCCAAGATGTCAGCGCCGTGTAGACGGCCGTCTTAAAGGTTCAACTCTGCTAAGCGGAAACGGATGATGTCGCGTCGTCTATATTTTTTACGGTCTATGGTCACCGTAGTTTCAAGCACCTTTTAGCTGAACTGACCGTGAGACCAGTATGTAAACACCTGAGCACATGATAGGCCTTGCTAGGGGACCACCTAAACCATTTTGTTACAATAATTCTCATAGTATTTCCTTGGAATGGATCTTTTTCTTTTCCTCTAATAGTCTTTTCCTTTAAATTCTTTTATGTGTTCTCTCATTCAGTATTCCAGGGATGTAGCTGGTTTTGTCCGGTTATCCTCTGGTGTTGTGACCTGCTTAAACTTCAGAAAGAGTTTCGTGTCATGAGACGATAAAGGCCTCCCACTCCACCTGTCACCGGGGGACCAAATTAACATGTCCAGGGTTGCTGGTATTTATAGATATGTGAGAAATATGTAAATACTTTATTTTGACCCAGTATTTCGACTACCCTAAACTTTTCTCCTTTTTTAATGATAGCCTGCTAGTGACATGTACATAATAAGTACCTTTGGGCTCATATTATGCTCCCACCAGCACACTGTGCCTTTTTAAAAAAAAATGACACTCTATTATTTATGGACTATTAACAACAATGGTAAAAATATGATCAAATAGATTAAATTAGAGATGTGTTTGTCAGTTGATAATGGTTAAAGGACAGTTGATCTGTTGGCTTGTTTTTTGTTGCTGATATGGCTCTGACGTAATAGAGGTTTAATGAGATGACAGGTGTTTGACAGTTCAAGGGTTACTAGGGGTTGGCTGACAGGATTCAATGCTTTGCCGTGTTGTTTTAACCGCTACAAAGAAGAAAACTGCGAAAAATCCACATAACTTTAGCTTCAATCCTATCATTCATATATAATTGTATAATATAAACATAATTTATTAATTTAAAATACTTAATGACCATAAAGATAAACACAATCAGCCTGTCCTATTACATTCCCTATTTTTTCACAACAACAACAATACATATTTATAAATATGTTGTTATACATTTTTATTATAAAACAGTTTTCAAATATTAAATGTTTAGCTACTTACATCTTAAGCACTCTTTTACATTAAAGGGTTAGTTCACCCAAAATTGAAAATGACTAATTTTCTCACCCTCAAGCCATCCAGTGTATATGATGTTCTTCTTTTATATTTATTAATTATTATCCTTATTAATATGGTTGTTGTTGTTTTCTGATGTTGTTTTAACAACACATTATTGTATTATTATATTATTATTTCATTAAAAGTTTTTAATTTATTGACTGTATTTATAATTTTACAGCTATTTTGCCTAAAATGATCTTAATAGGTCTTTAATATGCTTATTGTTACAGTTGGTCTGACACTCCCAGCCATGCTTTCATGTCTCATCGTCTTCTTTGTGTTTGGCCCCGGTAATGGCTGCTTGCAGCTATATTTATATTATTATTGTTGTTGTTAATGTGTATAAATAGTTATTATTATTATTATTATTATTATTATTATTATTATTATTACAAATACTATAATTCACTATGTCTATAGTCATTGTTATGCTTCTTTGGAACAAAAACAGCTCTGACCCCCTGTGAATATGTTCTTTGAACCTTGATCACAGAGGGAAAACATCAATTTTCATTCTGTGTAAGTTTGCTTGTTGACCACGCTGCGGGTAAAAATGACCTTGAGGACAATCATAGTGTAAGTGTCGCTTGAACTCTGGGTGTGTTGTTTTTCTGGTATAAACAAACTAAGAAAAGTAAGGGACAAAGATGTATGTATCCCGGGGGACCATAGTGTGTCCTGCGGTGAACTGTGCTGAAAGATGTGGCCTCTGTCCCCCTTTGTGTTGTGATACTAATGCGCATTTATCAATACTTGTCACAACAGTCTTCATTTATCCTTGTTTTCCTGATTTGAGAATATATGCAGAAACATAGCTCTCGATTTTTTTTCAATTCTAAAAGTCACTTTGTGGAAAGAAATTACCCATACCAGGGTAAGGGGCCATTTACACAACACCATTTTCAACTAAAAACATAAAAAAAGAGGTTTTAAAGTGCAAGTTTTTTTTTTTAAACAATAGCATTATCATCTCCGTGTAAACTATACAAAAATCCAAACACGGTGATGTCATGCCCATGCGTATTACATGTTCACGAATCAGGCATGTAGTGTTCCTTTATAAAATGATTTTACTAAGGTTTAACTGAAAGGATTAAATGGTTCACTTTGTTAGAAGAAAAATAACATGTTTTGTTGATTGCGTTTCTGATATTATTATTTTTTTTTAAACCTTGCCTTTTTCAAAAACTTACACTGCACCCGTCCTCAAACGTTTTTGTTTTTAGGCCCCTAAAACGCTGTTGTGGCAAGGCCGTGATCAAGTCTTAGACACGGGTGAGACCAACGTGTTTTGTGCGTGTGTGTGTGTGTTTTGGAGGGTGTCTTGTTTGTTTATTTAAATTAATTGAATTATTAAAAAAAATCAAATGGATTAAATGAAATAAAGAAAAAGTTGCAGTTGTACTGTTATGAAGTAAAGTATTTGCAAATAATATGTATTTCTTTTAAATATGCACACATTCCCTCTTATTTTCGTCTGCCTAATATGTAAAAATGCAAAGGGTTTCTCGTCACATCAAATTCAGTAAGGATTATTTACATAAATAATCCATCAAACTATGAAATTTCATTAAAAAAAATTTCAAGCAATTTGCATCACTTGATATTACTGTAGGTCGCTGAACATTTTTATTATAAAGCAGTTGTCAAAAATGAAATGTTTAGCTACTTACAGTACTTATTATGCACTCGTTCACATTAAAGGGTTAGTTCACTCAAAATTGAAAATTATGATTTGCTCACCCTCAAGCGGTGTATATGACGTTCTTCTTTCAGGCAAATACAATCGGAGCTATATTAAAAATATAATTTTTAAAAACGTAATGAATTAAAATATCTCGCTTCCAGCGGACTGCCTTCCATATTCAACTTACGAAGGAAGTGTAACACCTCACACAGTTCAAAATGTTTACGTTACGTCTGATGTCATCGTTGTGGCAAGTTACACTTTTTCCGTAAGTTGTATATGGAAGGGGGTCCGCCGGAAGCAATATATTTAACTTTATTAAGTTTTAAATATGGATATTTTTCTTACATAAACCCCATGATTTGCTTCAAAAGGCCTTTATTAACACCCGGAGCCATGTGGATTACTTTTATAATGGATGAATGAACTTTTTTTCGGCTTCAAATTTTGGAATGCCAATCACTGCCATTATGAAGCTTGGATTAGACAGGACATTTTTAATATAACTCCAATGTTACTTGTCTGAAAGAAAAATGTCATACACTGGATGGCTTGAGGGTGAGTAAATCATGGGGTAATTTTCATTTTTGCGTGAACGATCCCATTTGAACACCATTTGATGTCGATTTTAAAACTGTAGCTTCTTTGATTTGTAATGAACTCTCTTCGTTATTTCTCATTTTTGTTGTTTAAAGTGCTTGTTTTTATACAAAAACTGAAAAGTGATACTATATTTGTTTAATCTCATATCACCTGGACACACACAGCCTGGCCTGCTATCATAGGAAGTGGGTGAAAGGCTGTACAGTAATCCTCTAAAGCAGATACAGAAACACTCTTAGCTGCTTAACACACGTAGTAAACGAGAGGAAGTTCAGCAGGGGACGAGCCATGTGGTGATTTCAGGCTGCATTAGCATTCAGAAAACATCTTACGTAACGTGGTCTCGTCTTGTTTAGTGGCTGGCTTTTCTCCAGTGTTTGTCTCTAAATCTTCTTCTGTGGTTCTTTGTAGGACTTTAGAACTCGTTTTTACTGTATATATAGTGTTTTTAAGTTGACTATATTGTTCTTCTTGTTACATTATAGGCTCCTTCACTTCAGTTTATTGGTTCCAGACATCATCTGTTAACAGAACAAGCCCATCTGGGTTCTTTGAAGCAGAAGCTCATAGATGTTCTCCTACAGCTTCCAATGAGTTTCTTTTATAGCATCAGACTGCAAAACCTATGTGGAACCATTATTTTGAAGAGAATATGTTAGCATATGTCCACTCTGATGAGTCTAAAGCCGCCAGGGGTTTGCTTTATCTGAGTGGTTGCATTAAAATTAAGTTATCAGTAAATAAATAAATCAGCGAATGGCATTTTGATGGCCTGTACGCAACCTGTTACTAAAAAATATGCTACATTAGTCCAGTACAGTGCAGTATTACCTGAGTAGTAGCATTTATAGGTTTTACAAAACAAAATGTATACCTGACCATTACACCGGTTTTCAGGCAATATGAGGAAAAAATATCTAGAAGTCTTAGACTAGAGGAATGCCTCACCTCAGTATTTCTTCCAAAACTAGTTTTGACCAAAGTTTTGCTTTCAAACTCAAAACTATTTGGCAGTCATAAAGTCAATCATGCAAACATAGGTTGACTCTTTAGCTGACAGGTCTGTGTTTGCCTTCTGTCATCACTTACTCACCCAATGGCACCATAACTGTGCTTTCTTCACCGCTGTACAAGTGTGAAACTGCTCACTCTAGTTCTTGAAGACCTTTGGGTCTTGCTTGGCTTCTAATACACCATATAAAGACAAAACACATTTACTGTCAGTAAGCACTGAAGAGAAGAGTTAGCTGAGACCGATTTGATCCCCCGCTCGCCTACTAAAAATACACTGTGTGACAACATACAGCCACAAGTGGAAAACAACAACAACACCTCGTGTGGAAGCAGCTTCCAATATGATCCTTGGCAACAGATCCGTCCGTCCATCCATCTATCTATCTATCTATCTATCTATCTATCTATCTATCTATCTATCTATCTATCTATCTATCTATCTATCTATCTATCTATCTATCTATCCATCTATCTATCCATCTATCCATCTATCCATCTATCCATCTATCTATCTATCTATCTATCTATCTATCTATCTATCTATCTATCTATCTATCTATCTGTCTGTTGGTCAATAACACACACACACACACACACACTGATGTTTTTGCTAGATGTAATGTTTTTTATACAGATCAAACTGTATTCTATCCCATTACACTAATTCTACTCCTAATCCGGCATGCAGTCCCGAAAACAGAATTGATTAGCTCACCTCTTGAGTCTTAGGGTTTGAGTCAGTCCTTCACCAGATCCTGTACAGAACCGATGGCATGAAGCGCATGCACGGTCAACACAAAATGAACAAGTCGCTCTGTTCCCAAATCATTAAAGGGGGGCTGAAACACTCAGTTTCAGTCAGTGTCATGTCAATCTTGAGTACCTATAGAGTAGCACTGCATCCTGCATATCTCCGAAAAGTCTTTATTTTTTTAATAATTATATAAGAAAGATGCGCTGTTCCGAGTCTTTCCGAAAAAAGCCGAGCGGGTGGGGGCGTATCATGTGAGCGGAGCTAAATAATGACGTATGCTCGCTGCTGCTATTGTGTTGAGTCGAGTGCGTCGTAAAGCTGTGTCATCCCTAACAGCGGGAAAAAAACTTTATTCAAAATAAAAATATGGCTTTTAATCAGATACAGCCATACATCTATGATCCGGAATCAGACCCAGAGGCTGCAGTTGAACAGGAGCAGCAGCAAAAACGACTAGAGCAGGACGTCTATATGTGGTACAAGTTATACACTAACTATATAATATGCTTAGCGACTTGTGTTATTTACATATTTATACTTGAATTATATCGTCGTATTTTTGTCTTTGAAGGTGTACATGTGGGAAGTGCAGTTGTGCACGTGTGTGTGTGTGTGTGTGTGTGTGTGTGTGTGTGTGTGTGTGTGTTTGTGTGTTTACGCGTGGTTTGTGTAGACAATTGTAACGTTATTAAGCGGACTGGTTTTGCACGGCAGGCTAAGCTAGTGTTTACATAGAAAGACACGGAATAGTAGCGCATTTAAATAAGGAAGCGTGCTTATTTAGTTCAACATATTTCCCCACTCTTTGTGTATTGTTGTTTGGAGTGATTTTACAATACACAAACATAAAGTTACACATATAGTGGCCAGCTAAACAAATGTACACGCACTACACATCGCATGCTCCATTGATCAATTAACTATACGTGATCATGTTTGGGCTACTTGATGAGCATAGGCAAAAACACAGACATTTGAAGCAGTCTCACTCACCGCCTGCGGTTCTAACGTTGGGACCTTTATCGTTGGGACTTCTCCATCATTCAGCATTAGGCGATTGGAAAATCCGGCGTCAAGCTGGGCCTTGTTTATGAAACAGTCGGCACCGAAATGCAGCGAACAGATATAAACATTCGCGCAACTCAGTTGCTGATCCGGAAAAGCAAATTACATCCACTGTTGCCTTAACGCTGGGGTTTTTGGGGAATCTGTGCAGGACTGTCTTGGTCTGGCAACCAAAAACGCACTTTTTGATGTCATTGTTAATTGTGCACATCACCTGTGCAGCGCAGCCTACGAGCCAGCGCTTTGATGGGCATAGCCTGTTGCTTTCGCTCTCTTCCTCTCTCTCTCTCACGCGCTTCCGGTAGAATTGTCCGTAAGGCCCATACAAGGAAATTCCGCCCCCATTAACGTCAAAGGGGACGCATGATCGCAAAAAACTTGCCGAAACTTATGACTAACCGGAAGTAGTATTTTTGACAAAGAAATACTCCCATCAAACGTCCACCTTAACTTTTGAAACTTTGTCCATGTTTAGTATGGGAATCCATGTCTTTAACAGTGTAAAAAGATCAGTATGCATGAAACAGCATTTCACCCCCCCCTTTAAGATTAGCGTTTAGTTTATAATACACATGTAATTGTATCCTCCTAAACAGCATATACATGTATGCACACACACACACATGCACGCACACAAACACACAGACACACACACATTCATATTTATCAAATATTCACCAGATGATGATGGATATTGATAATACTGATAATATTGTGTTGGTTCCCATTTTTTGGCCAAAACAGCCCTGACCCATCGAGGCATGGACTCCACTAGACCCTTGAAAGTGTGCTGTGATATCTGGCACCAATATGTTAGCAGCAGATCCTTTAAATCCTGTAAGTTGCAAGGTAGGGCCTCAGTCGATCGGACTAGTTTGTTCAGCACATCCCACAGATGCTCAATTGGATTGAGATCTGGGGAATTTGGAGGCCAAGTCAACACTTCAAACTCATTGTTGTGATCCTCAAACCATTCCTGAACCCTTTTTGCTTTGTGGCAGGGCGCATTATCCTACTGAAAGAGGCCACAGCCGCCAGGGAATACCGTTTCCATGAAAAGGTGTAAGGTCTGCAACGATACTTAGGTAGGTGGTATGTGTCAAAGTAACATCCACATGGATGGCAAGACCCAAGTTTTCCCAGTAGAACATTGCCTAAAGCATCACACTGCTTGCCTTTTTTACTTAGTGCATCCTGGTGCCATGAGTTCCCCAGGTAAGTGATGCACACACACCCGGCCATCCATGAGATATAAAATGGTTGAGGTGGTTGAGGAGAGACCCCTGTCATGAGTGTGAAGCGCTTTGGGTGTACAGTAGTACATTTGAAAGCGCTATATAAATGCCTTATTCATTCATAAAAGAAAACATGATTCATCAGACCAGGCCAACTTCTTCCATTGCTCTGTGGTCCAGTTCAGATGCTCACTAAGGCAAGACTGGTCTAGTGTTATTCTGACACCTTTCTATCAGAACCAGCATTACCAGCAATTTGAGCTACAGTAGCTTGTCTGTTTGATCGGACCAATTTTTGTAATTATATATATAATTATTATCATTATTATTATTAAGTGCACACCACTTATTTACTGCAGTTTATAAATGTCATTGTTTTCTGTTTGTTACATTAATGCCAAAATAACTTGTATTTCTCAACAGACTGAAATTCTTATCTAAGAACATTGTTTTGACGTATTTGAGGGCCTATTATCAGTACTTATTGTACTGATTGGAGTTGTTTGACTTCAATGTGAATGCCTTGCTTTTTCTCTCATGAGCTTTGGACACCATGGAAAACTTGCTGGTTCAAAAAAAAAAGAAGAAAAAAAACACACTGGTTCAAAGTCTCCATCCCATATTTAAATTAGACTGGTAGGTTAAGCCGGGACACAACATTTTTCAGAGGCTCATAGCTTGTTTATCAATGAAAAAGCATGAATTGGGTAGTTGTTAACATTTTATCACATTAAAATGCACTATATGCAGTGTCTTTATGAGGTCAGTACTTAAATCCCATATTAAATTGCCAGCAGTAATCTTATCAGATTAATATCACAGCACTCATGCCATTTGAGATTAGTTTAGGTTATTGTATAATAGTGTTGTTATTACAATGTGAAATAAAATGATCACTTCATTAACGATAGTTACATTAATGACAACGTTTGCACTTTGAACCAGATGCACTGATATTACAGCACAAGAGTTAAAGCTCCTCCAGTCGGACAGTTGACAGAAGCAACTGTGTACTTCAGTAAAAGCTGTTCATTGACGACAAAAGGCAAGAGTCCAGCCTCCGTCGACAACTCCACCAATCCCAGCGTGTGGAGCAGACGAGCCTTCAGCAGCCTTCCCCAAATCTACTCTTAAAGCCCACAAGACAAGATCGTGTGACAGCAGCGTAATACTACAGAGGAGAGCATGATCTGCCATGAGACACTTCATGTCTCAAGGGCACATTTAACGGCTAATGAGGCATTCTTCAGCAAAGAAACGGATCGTACTAGAACTTTAAACAGCACGGATTAATGCGCGTGATTTAGAGAGGTAAGTTTGCCTGTTTTTATGCTTTCATTTGTGCGTCGAGGAGTCGCGTGGCATGCGCGGAAATTGCGTGCAACTATTTGCAGCGTCGAAACGTGAGGCAGATAATGCAGAAAAAAAGAAGCAAAGCAGGCAGAATTACCTGTATTTATTAAGTTAACTATATAAATAGAGAGAACGATAGTTTTAAAGGGTAAACAGCGCTGGCAAACAAAATATATTTGCTTATAAATGTATATTTAATAGTTTTACATAAAACATGCGCGTGGCATATTTCGAACTCTATTGTGTAGCCATCTGTGCATATTTAACCCGAAATGTATATAATTTAGTTATAAATAATTACAATAATAATAAAATAAATGTTCAATGTTTTGCATGTCCAGTTATATAGTTTAGCCTAGTATTATTTAAGTACACTTTTGTAACATGAATGCTACACTTAAAAAAAAAAAAAAATCCACTAGGATTATAATCAGTGACAAAGCTACCACCTGGAGTGCATTCATGGCATATTTCTACCACTTTGACTTGTATTACAAATTGTGTTGCAATTATGACTGACATGATTGTGACAGGTCAAATAGATGGAAGCATATGTAGGAAACAGGGTACGGGATGCAAAACGTGAAGTAATTAACGAGAGATTTAAATTATCTAAGGGTATTTGAAAAACAATGTCTCCTTCTGAGTTTTCAGTGGACACATGTGGGTGTTGACATTGCCTGTAGATGTCAGGGTTATTCTCGGTCATTCTCCACTGCAGCAGACAGGGGGCGCTAGAATCACCATCGCGATTAATCACCAATTAAACTTTCTAGCACTGATTAATGAGCTACTTCAGCAGCCCGTGAAAGATCTGTAGATTTTAACTTTAGTGTATGTTTTAAGGATGAGATAGATCTATATGTTTGCTTAAAGAACGAATGCTATTATTAGTGTACATTATCAATTACTTTTTATTTGTTTCATGAGTTAATGTTTCTTAATTGTTTTACCCTTCCAATTTGGTAAATACTTATCACTTCTTATTATGACAGTATGTGCAAAATCTCTGTTGGAGTGGTTATTGCATTGCTGTAGCTACAGATTTTCTTACTTTTCTTTTTTTTTTTTTTCATTTCAGTTCATGAGCCAAGGAATGCTATAATGAAATTACTAGCTTCAGCATTGAAGTTAGGCTTTGGTGGTCAAATTCCCAGAAATGAACAATGTTGCTTTCTTGAATGTCTTACATACAGTTGATATGCTGATAGCAGCACTACAGTTGGTCTTTTATGCTAACAAGAAAGACACCTCAGAGTGAAAACCGAACATATTTCTATATATCAAGTAGAACACAAACAAAAAGAGATATCTCTAAGTTATTGAACATAGTTTATTGATTAAACAGTGAGTTGTCTAACACATAACAGGATCACTTTATGTGCTAGGTTTACCATTATCATCTGCTTCAGATCAAGCACATCTAAGACCAATCTAAGACTCTTTGTGTGCACACAATGCTATCTTGTCTAAATGGGGTTCGCTTATAGCAAGACTTGTAGTGAGGGAGTAACATGTTCACAGCCTTATTTTAGCATTGACGTATACAGCTATTACAGTAATTTGTTTCCAGTGTCTCACACATCCACAAGGCAGGAGTTGATGGTAGCTTAGCCTTTAGCTGCTGCTGGGCTGTTTTCAACAACAACAACAAAAAAAGATTATTGTTGAGTGAATCATAAATCAACCTGACATAGAGTATTTTTACATGCACTTTTATATCCTAACTTCAGCTGGTTTTTGCGATGTCGTTGAATGTTTGAAGAATTTAAATTCATTTTGGGCATCACTTTTGGAATGTGTGTAAAATGCCAAGGCTAACAGTAGTCTGCTTAATGTGTGTATACAGTAAATGCTAAACGACATCAAGCTATCTAGGCCTGTTAACGCAGACTACCAGCAAAAACAGGACTTGTATGGATTTGTGATTAAATTATTACACAGTATTATTTTAGTCTGACAAAATTACAAAAGTGCATGTAAACATACTGACTTGAGATCAAAAGTCTGTTTGCTAATCCCAAATTTGTTTCTTGTTTTTTTTTATAGACACAGAAAGACCGGAATCATTCATAGCGGGGATCTCTACAAGTGTCCGCCGTGCTACGGACAGGCAGTAGCCAGGAATGGTGGATCACTTGCTGCTTGATGCAGAGACTTTCTTTCCTTACACTTATTTACTGCCAGCCCACAACCCATCGGATATGGTGACAGACGAGGGAGTGTACCATATGCTTCCATCTCCATTCTCAGAGGATAACCTGAGTGACTCATCTAGCCCACGTTCCTGTTCAAGCCCCGAGTCTCAGGTGTTGGGCTCTAGTTGTGGGAGTAACTCAAGTGGAGAAAGCCAAGATGGCCTTCTTGACTTCCTACACACTCAGTCCCTAACTTTGAGCCAAAACTTGACTTCTACAACGGTATCTCCCATGGTCCCTCCTGTCCTTCCCATGGGTCTGGCTTGGGAGTCACGTCGGGACCGCACCACCAAAGAGGAGTGCTTCGAGTTCCCTGTTTTCCCTGGAGATTTGGAGGACCATGCAGGGCTACTGTTTCAGCCCACTCTGGAGGAGATTGAAGAGTTCCTGGAGGAAAACATGGAAGTGATGGCCTTGAAGGAGGAAGCTGGTGAAGGTCTAGTGACCTGTACGAGCTTCCAAGGAGCTACGTCAGAACCTTGGGCTCAAAGCTTAGACCAAACAGTGCCTGTTTCAAGTGACAAAGTCAATGCCATTTCTGATCCAAAAAGTGTACAATCCACAATAGGGGCCTCCACAAATCATCAAAGCTCATTGAAAAAGGAGGACTCTTCTGAGAAGGTTGTGGTGGTGGAGAATCCTAGCATGCCTGTGATCCTACAGCTCCAGCCCATTCAAGTGAAACAGGAATTGAGCCCTAAAACAGCCCCTTCGCCACCAACACCACAACCTGCCTCAGACATCAAAATAACCCAGCTCCTTGTCAACATCCAGGGTCAAACCTTTGCCCTGGTACCTCAGGTGATCCCTCAAGCTAGCCTTAACAGCTCTTCCTCCAAGTTTGTTCGTATTGCCCCGGTTCCCATTGCCGCTAAGCCCTTAGGTCTTGGAGAGAACGGAACAGGTGACGGCCAGGATGCAGGGCTTGTAGTTGGGGGTCACAAATTCCAAAAGAGCTCAGTAGCTGATCTTATTAAAATGCACAAGTGTACTTTCCCTGGCTGTGCCAAGATGTACACCAAGAGCAGCCATCTGAAAGCCCACCTGAGGAGACACACGGGCGAGAAGCCTTTTGCCTGCACTTGGCCTGGCTGTGGCTGGAGGTGAGTGTTTAAGGACCGGTGTCCACTACATGTTCATTGTCTTTGAAAATGTTGTTTGGACAGATCAGGCAGCATAGTTTTGTTCTGTACAGTTACAAATGTGATTGTGGTACACATGTTTTTTTCCACTCAAACACTGAGGTTAACTGTCAAGGTCTGTATGTGTACAAAGGGCTTTCACTCCAATAAGTTGTAGTTATTGCGAAAGCAGTGTGGTACATCATTATCTTTGTTGTCCATGAATGAACTTCAAACAGAGGCTACTTATGTATCTACTGTGTAGACTAACTTTTGGAGGGCCAGTGCTCTGCAGAGTTTAGCTTCAACCTACACCAACACTCTTGCTTGGAAGTTTCTACTAATCCTGAGGACCTAGATTAGCTGGTTCAGGTGTAGTTAATTCTGATTTGAGCTAAACTCTGCAGGATAGTGGCCCTCCAGGAACAGGATTGGACACCCCTGGATCGCACAAACCGATTCTTAAGAATGAATCAGACTTTCCAATGTCACATATAAAGCAGGGGTTCCAACCACATTCCTGGATCCCCCAACAATGCACATTTTGCATGTCTTTTTTCTCTGACACACCCATTTCAGGTCTTTGGGGCCTCACTAATGAGCTGATAACCTGAATCAGATGTATTTGATTAAGGAGACATGCAAAACATGCCGTATTGATGGGGAATCCATTGGCTGTAATGTTGCATTTAAAATACAGTGTGATTTAACAGTACATTTGAGTCATGCTACACCGCTTCTTGTTGGAAAATGTAGTATATTACTGCAAAAACGATACTATTTTGCTGAACTATGATCATGTTATTGATAAAAGTTGTTTAGTTAGTAGCGTTACTGCTGTACTCCCCCAAATTTGCTCGATAATCACTTTGTATTGTAGCTGTAAACTTCATTCACAATTTGTCCTTAGATTTTGGGTCTTGCTTTGTGTTATCTCTGCTGTTTGCAGATTAGATAAAGTCTTTGAAGAGGCAGACTTTGCCCTATTCGCTGCTTCATTTGTTTACTCTTAGTCTATGTCCAGCTCCAATCTTTCTGAACAGGCCTGGATACTGTGTAAAGTGCACCAGCAGTTGTAGTGAGGGTCAGGATTGACAGGATAGATAAAGTTTCAAGTGCCAGTCTTTGACAGAGACGAGTGGTTCTTATATATGTGCATGCTTGTGGATGATGATTACCCTCAACGTGCAATCTTCAATTAATTGCATTATTAATCAAGTTTGAGTTACTACATTCTTCAATTACTTGGTCATAGTAGTATCCCTTATTTAGCTATTACTATGTTCCAAGTCCCTCTTTCAGATGTCAGTTTCTGTAAATAAGACTTTCTGTTTGAGAGGTCTGTTGTTATCAGTGACCTTGGTTAGCCTTGCTTCTGGATAGCAGTTGCCAGTTACTGTCCTTCAGCAGTCTGAGAGTCTGATTGAGGTCTCCGGGACACTGTCAGGAAATGGATGTAGGGAAGAAAGCAACAGAAGAATGCCCCATTGGCTGCCTCAAGCCTGGCTGCAGCAATGCTTTACCAGCATTTTTAGCATTCCTTTGGTACTCCGCAAATAAAATTGTCCAAGTGACACAAACACACAAAACCATGCTCACACTTAGATTGGAAATTTCTTAGACCTAAAAGCACACACAATAGCTTTAAACATGGTACTTGACTGGAAAACACACCAGCTAGGATGCTAACGTCTTCGCAGACACTGTGCAGACAATGTGCTTTGCTGTTTTTCATAGAGGGCTATACTATTGGAAACAAAACCAGGAAGTACATACTTTATTTTATACAACTTCCACACAAAGGTTAATAGAGGACAACCTGCATTTGAACTGATATAGTTTGCAGTATCAACATATGCATGTAATACAGCAAAATAAAGCATTTGTATCAAAGTATAACTTGTCTGGTTTTGAAATGGAAAATAGTCAAGTCAAGTCACCTTTATTTATATAGAGCTTTATTTAGAGCTAAAGGTCCCGTTCTTCGCGATTCCATCTTTCAAACTTTAGTTAGTGTGTAATGTTGCTGTTAGAGCATAAATAATACCTGTAAAATTATAAAGCTCAAAGTTCAATGCCAAGTGAGATATTTTATTTAACAGAAGTTCCCTTTCAAAGCCTACAGCGAACGGCCGGTTTGGACAACACCCCTGCACTTCCTTCAGGAATGACGTCACTAGAACCGTTTGTTGACTAACCCTCCGCCCACAACAACACGCAAAATAGTGGGCGTGGTCTTGTTGCTCTCCCACGTGGAGAAGAGTGGGCATTCAGCGCTTGCTTCCGGGCAAAGTGCGCTAAGCTGCTGTCCAATCACAACACGGGAAGCGCTGACCCAATCAGAACTCGTTACGTGTTTCTGAAGGAGGGACTTCATAGAACAAGGAAATCAACAGGCCGTTTTTAGGACAGAGGAAACAGCGGTGTACAGATAAGTCAATTGTGTGAAAAATACTGTTTTTTTACACGCGAAACATGAACTCATGTTACATTGCACACTGTAAACATAATCAAAGCTTCGAAAACACGCAAAGAACGGGATCTTTAAAGGGTTAGTTCACCCAAAAAGGAAAATTTGATGTTTATCTGTTTACCCCCAGTGCATCCAACATGTATAGGTGTCTTTGTTTCTTCAGTTGAACACAAATTAAGATTTTTAACTCTAACCGTTGCTGTGTGCCAGTCATATAATGCATGTGAATAGGTAACAATTCTATGAGAGCAAAAAAAACATGCTTAGACAACATGCACAAAGAGCCCTGCAGCTCCTGCCGACTGATTGATATCTTAAGACACAAAACGATCAGTTTGTGTGAGAAATCGAGCCTTATTTATATAATTTTTTCCTCAAATACAACGCCACATCCAACAGCCTGGAATGCACTTCATTTCCAGTAAGGTCAATATACACGCTCTAGCATTTTGTATGTGTAAAAAATATTTGAGGAAAAAATTATATAAATACAATTCGATTTCTCACACAAACTGATCGTTTTGTGTCTTACGATATCAGTGTGTCGTCATGAGCCACAGAGCTCTGTGCATGTTGTCCAAGCATGTTTTTTTTTGCTCTAATGGAATTTTTACCCATTCACATGCATTATATGATTCGCACACAGCAACGGTTGGAGTTAAAAATCTTCATTTGTGTTCTACTGAAGAAACAAAGACACCTACATGTTGGATGCACTAGGGGTAAGCAGATAAACATCACATTTTCATTTTTGGGTGAACTATCCCAAAATAGTTTAATTATCATATAGTGTCAACGCGGGCAGATCAGTAATATAGTTGAATATTTAGTATTCAACTATATATCCCCAAATAAGCAAGCCAAAGGCAACAGAGGTGACAGTGGCAAGGAACCAAAGTGCCATCCGGTGACAGAATGGAGGAAAAAAAACCTTGGGAGAAACCAGGCTCAGTCGGGGCGCCAAACTGTATGATTATGATTCAGGCAACATTACAAGTCAGAAGTCATATTAGATCTGAATATTTAGAATACAGATTTAGAATTCATTTGAGAGCATCGATATAATTGATTGCAAATGAATAACTCTTTGTCCACAATGCAAAGCATAGCATGTGCTGGAGAGCATGCTGGAACAGCTCTGTCTGTGAGCTCTGACGTCCAACAAGGAGGGGCACCTCATCCCATCCTACCCCACAGGGCAACAATTAGTCCACCACCATCCCATCCCAACATGCTTCAAAGACTTGTTCGCATACCATGCATGTGGTACAACAGAATGCGAGATACTTTGTCAGTCAAAAAAACATCACACTTTGCTTGGCTTCATAGCTAACTTGTCCGACATGAGTAAGATGTTGCTATCTTCTCTTTTGAATATGAAATGAGAATCATCTTTTTAGTTTGGTTAGTCATTTTGTTGCAGGGGTTTTATTTTTGGATTGTGCACAAAGCCAGCGCGTTACTGTTAGCATAGCTGCAACTGTACTTTTCCTGTCTAAGCTTGTTGTAAAACTGGAAGAAAAGCCAAGCAGGAGAGAGAGATTGTTTTTTTTATAGCCTTGCAAATACTCTACACATGTTCCCAGTACATTAGAAACAGATACTACCTCGCCTATGGCTTCATGTGAAACCGTGGCATGGGGTTGAGCAAGAGTTTGTTCTCCTGTTTTTCTCATTTCAGAAAGGAGTACACACTATCTTCAGATGCTTTTTATTACGTAAGATGTATATTGGTAGTATAAAGGTAGTGTAAAGTTGACAGTTATGTGAACACCAAGAATGTAATATAACTAATTTCCCAGGAGTCTCTTTTACTTTGGTCTGTGCAGAGTATATGGTAGAACCGGAGTAAGAGAGAACTGCACATTTAAGTTAAAGCAAATGCTTCCATATTTTCTAAAAAGAAAACGAAAAAAGCTGTGTGTTACCCCCTCCTGGGTCTTGGTTCCTATAATCGCGTTCAGAAAACATTAACAGTCGTGAATGTTGTGCAAATCTACTTTTGGAATTTGAGCATGCCGAGTTAAATATAGTTGCTCATTAGATCTGCTCCGAGCTCAAACCGTTTGCTGCTCAGTTGTGAAGACACTGAGCGATTGTTTGACAGTTTTAATGGACATTGCAAGCGCTCCTTATCAAACTATTCGACTCGAAGCCTGTGAAAGAGATTTCACTGTCACTGATTCAGTGCTTTTCATTTGGTTACTCAGTAACTCCAGCAATATTTTCACCTTTTGTCTGATTTCACAGCAACAACTGCTCTTACAAAATCACAAATATAAGAGAAGACACTGGGATATGCAGTAGATGTGCATAGGGTTTATTAATGTGAATAATGACCAAGTAGGCTTTAATTTAGGATCTGTTTTGCTCTCTGCTTTGGATTAGCAAAGTGTTTTATCTAATGATTGACTGACTTAAGCAATGCATGACAAAGTTTTCTTCTGTAATCTGATGCTTTTCTTTATGAAAAGGGGATATTCAGTTAGAGAAAGTTTTTGAAAAGAAAGAGGATAGTTTTATCAGAGGCAGAACAAGTTGCTATACTGATTACAAAGAGAAAGACAAGGAAAGTACAGAGTAAAAAAGGACAATGTTGACTTCAAAACAACTGTAAGTGAAGCATTAAGGCCCTCTTCCTTTTTTAGACACGGTCATAAATCAAAATCCCAACGCAAGCAAAAAGCCAAGTGCTTTTCACAATGCATACTGCTCCAAAGCAGCTTCACAAAAGAAAATAAAAAAATGCTAAAAAAATGATTCGGATCAGTGCACAACCATTGATATATGGCTTTATCTCTGGATTCTTCTTGCAGATTCTCCCGGTCGGACGAGCTGTCACGGCATCGTCGGTCTCACTCTGGAGTTAAGCCCTACCAGTGCCCTGTCTGCGAGAAGAAATTTGCCCGCAGCGATCACCTGTCCAAACACATCAAAGTCCATCGCTTTCCACGAAGCAGCAGGACAGCGCGCACTGCACACTGACCCCACACAACCCCCCGCCACGGAGAGAGATAGAGATAGAACGGGCGAAACAAAAGAAAGAGAAAGAGAGAAGGACAGAATAATTTGTGGTACTGTGATAATTTATTACGTGAGGCTCGGATGAACTGAAGAAGAGTTTGTTCTGAAACTGTTACTTGACTCGTCGGCCTCACAGATGTTGTAAGCTTCGTAGATTGTATTTTTGTAGTGTTCATGATTGTTTTCTATGTTCCGAGAACACATTTTTTTTGCAACATGTAACGTTCAAAGTATTTTTTGTTGTACTTTGAGGTATGAATTGTTGATGTATCTGCCAGTCATCAACATTCCTTGTTCAGAATCACGATAAAGTCGCTTCTTTTTGCCAACGTAACGCGTTTAGCTCCTCTAAACCAAAAAAAAAAAACTCGGGTTCATTTGAACTACTGATCATTGGTTGGACTATGCCATAATAAGCTATTGGCAAACAGAGGCTTTTCCTCTAGACTTTCAGTTGTATGCTAGTAAACTGTGAAACGCCTCTCGGACAGACCATAGAGCGAATCAACGGAAGTCAAAACACGCACATTTGTCGTTTTGTGAATTGGCCTTCTGATCAGTATTGAATTTTTGCCCCCTGATGATGTTAATGCAAAACCTTTCTTCATTTAATTATTTGTTTTTGTCACTTTCATCAAAAAACAAAAAGAAGAAAAACCTTCCAGGCCTTTCTTGAATCTAAATGTTTGCAGCTGGGGCCAAGGCGTTTGTGGTGAAGTGCTAGCGGTTAGAAAATATTTTCGACAGCAATGCAACACGTTTCATATCTGAGAAATCCGATGATCCAAGTCAGTAAGTCGATAGCCAAGCTAGGTCAAAACAAACGTATCAACCCTTTCTAACCTGCCTCAAAGAGTCCTTTTGACCTGGGACTACTTCACGATCTGCCAAATTGTCTCCGCGAGACTAGCTTGAATGACAGAAACTGGAATTGCATGGTGCTAACCGGCCGCGACCACGAGTTCCCGCACAGGGGACGCTTGCAGGTCAAATCCTCATGCTTGGGAAATGTAGTCTGGAACTCATCTGGAGTTCAAAGAGGACATTTTTCATGGGAACTGTAGTCATGGACACAGCTTGACTACTGATAGGGCATGCTGACCATGTGTTCGCTAAAGAATGCGTGTAATATCCAGTGGGGCACTGATAGTTAGTGCTAATATTTAACGAAATTATACAGTGTTGTATAATTGGATTTTTAGGATCAACCTTGGCAATGCAATCTGTTCTATGCAATCTGTTTTTGCCAAAACAATAGGCCCGAATGGAAACAACTACAAAGTTACCCAGAGTGCCTAAGGTGATGAATGAACTTGTTGCTCTTTGTACTGCACCAACAGGCACAACAGTCGGCGGCACCTATAGATGCATCCACATATACAGTGCGATGACAGGAACTCTAGAGCTTATAGAACCAATCGTCTTTTCTGGTTCTCTGCTCATGCTTTGATTTGACTGTGGTTTAGAGGAACGCTTATTGTATCGTTTTGCTGCTCTGCTTATAATATTTAGCAACTGTTGTGGTCAGGAAATCTGATCTCAGATCAGATATCACAGAGCGGGATGAAACTAGAACCACTCAGACCTCTCGCAGACCAGAAGATTCCTCTACGAATGAAGGAAACAAATTTGTCTACAGACAGTATATGAATGTTTTGCTGCTGTTGGTGCCTGTTTAACATACAAGCCAGTGCCAAACATGTTTTTTTGTTGCTCTCCGAAAGAGGAAACCGTGCAAAGAGTCCAAGATTGGTTTTGTTGTTCAAAGCCCCACTCACTTAAAACAGTAAAATTATGTCACGAGTAACACAGACACCCAGGCGGAAGCTGCGTACCGTTAGTGATGCATTCCTTGCCGTCTACATGAAATTCTAAGTGAAATCGGTGCTTATGGCCAACATTGAATGTATGTATACTGTATGTACAGACTTTGTACAAAATGCCGTTGGATCAGAGAGTACCGGATATTCTTTTACTGACGTATCTCATATCTTTGATTGTATAAATGTCCCCTGTAAAATGTAAACCAATGTACATAATACCAATTATATATATGTATATATATATATATATATATATATATATATATATATATATATATATATATATATATATATATATATATAATATTTTTCTTGATATACATCAGATGCATTTACAAATAAATTGAAAATAAGAACTTTTTGTTTTCGAGTTGCTGTTTTCTTGTAGCTTAGGCTCAAAACATACTAATGTTTGTGAAGGCAAATGCAAAAATCTACATGTTCGATTTTATGTGAATTATGTTATCCGCTGCATTGTCTGTTAGCGCAAAGTTTTCCATTTGCAGATTGAACTACTAGTCAACTGTTCTGCGATAGTTGCGATTGCAGTGCATTTCTTTGTGCACTTGTGTAGAGTACGTTTCTGGCCTGACTTCTGATACTGTTGCCTTAGAATGATTCATGGCCTCATACCAGTGATGTCTAATTATAGTTGTACCAATTTAAAACACTATGCGAGGGGTCGAGAGAGAAATTGTGCTTTATAATTCCAACTCCTACATTGAAACCACTCGCTTCCTAAAGAAAGAAAGCAATTTAACATAACACACAGTTTCTGCCAATCTCATGTTAATCTTGAGTGTCTATAGAGTAGTATTACATCTTTCATAACTCCAAAGAGTCTTTAGTTGTATCGTATTTATAAAAGACAGATACGCTATACAGATTCTTTCCAAAAACAACTTGTGGAAGCGTACCGTGGGCGAAGCTAAAGAGTCAAAAGAGCCTGGATAACTTTCGATTCACTATACGTTCATGTTGTTGACATTGTATGCACTTACGCACCAATTGCCAAAAAAACATAGACACTTGATGCAGTTTCACTTACCCTGAATGCCATTTGATGCAATTTCCAGTCATGACCGATAACAAACACACGTGCAGAACTCCGCTGCTGCTCTGAAAAAACAAACTGGATCCACTGTTTCCTTAACAAACTGCATCCACTGTTGGACGTTTGATGGCATTTTTCTGTGCCAAAAATACTACTTCCGGTTTCTCACAAATTTCTGAAAGTTTTTTTCCCAGTATGGGCCTGTGACGTCAGATTCGGCGGAATGTCCTTGTACGGGCCATACGGGCTCTTCTCTCGGAAGGGCGTGCACGCGACAAGAGCGAGAGAGCAAACTCTTTCTGCACTGCAGTTACAGGACTTCATGAAATCAACAATGTCACCACAGGAGTGTTTTTTGTTGTCAGGGCAAGACAACCCCGTACAGCTTCACAAAGAACACAGCGTTAGGGGACAATGGATGGAGTTTGTTTTTTCCGGAGTTGTGCAAGTGTTTTTGTTTGTTCCCTGCATTTCGGAGATGATGGTTTATAAACAAGGTACAGTTCAACTTCGGATTTTTAGCTCATCTGATGCTGAAGGATGGAGTGGTCCCAGCGATTAAGGTTCACGTTTGTGTGTTGGAATCAGGCGGTGAGTAAAACTGCTTCAAATGTCTTTGTGTTGTTAGCTATCGACAAATGCGCTACTATTCCATTGGTTTTCTATTTAAACACGCACTAGTCTGATGTGTTAAACCATTGTGCATGCTACTGCTAACATTAAATCGCATACAATCATCCATAAACCACAAGTAAACACACACAAATGTTGTAAAACTCACGAGCAAGACAAGTTGCTAAGCAAATATAAGTTACAGTACATACCATTGAGACGTCCTGCTGTAGTCGTCGGCCCTGCTTCTCCTGTTCAATTTCAGCCTCTAGATCTGATTCGGATCATATACGTATGGCTAAATCTGACTGACCTCAATGGTTTATTCAGGATTAAAAAAAATTTCCCTCCACGATTAAGGATGTCAGAGCTTTCAGACACTCTCAACAGAATAGCTGCGTGCGCTCGTCATTCTTTAGCTCAGCCCACATGATTTCCGGAAAGACTCAGTACTGCCTATCTTTCTTTTATAAATATAATAAAACTAAAGACTTTTCGGATATATGTAGGATGCAATACTACTTTATAGGTACTCAAGATTCACATTAGGACCCACATCACATTAGAAGAGCAACTTTGACTGAAATAAGCACTTGTTACAACCAAGGTATGCAGCAAAGCATTTGTGAAGCCACAACATGCACAAGCTTGAGGCGGATGGGCTACAACAGCAGAAGACCCCACCGGGTACCACTCTTCACTACAAATAGGAAAAAGAGGCTACAATTTGCACAAGCTCACCAAAATTGGACAGTTGAAGACTGGAAACATTTTGCCTGGTCTAATGAGTCTCGATTTCTGTTGAGACATTCAGATGGTAGAGTCAGAATTTGGCATAAACAGAATGAGAGCATGGATCCATCATGCCTTGTTACCACTGTGCAGGCTGGTGGTGGTGGTGTAATGGTGTGGGGGATGTTTCTTGGCACACTTTAGGCCCCTTAGTAACAATTGGGCATCGTTTAAATGCCACGGCCTACCTGAGCATTGTTTCTGACCATGTCCATCCCTTTATGACCACTATATACCCATTCTCTGATGGCTACTTCCAGCAGGATAATGCACCATGTCACAAAGCTTGAATTATTTCAAATTGGTTTCTTAAACATGACAATGAGTTCACTGTACTAAAAAGGCCCCACAGTCATCAGATTTTAACCCAATAGAGCATCTTTGGGATGTGGTGGAACGGGAGCTTCGTGCCCTGGATGTGCATCCCACAAATCTCCATCAACTGCAAGATGCAATCCTATCAATATGGGCCAACATTTCTAAAGAACGCTTTCAGCACCTTGTTGAATCAATGCCACGTAGAATATGGCAGTTCTAAAGGCAAAAAGGGGTCAAACACAGTATTATGGTGTTCCTAATAATCCTTTAGGTGAGTATATATATATATATATATATATATATATATATATATATATATATATATATATATATATATATATATATATATATGTAAGGTTTTTTTTATATTTAAGGTCTTTTTTCTTTTGTTTTGTTTTGTGTTTCTATTGGATTTTTGTGTTTATTCCCTTTCAGGGAACAACTTGTACTGCAGGCAAGACTCAAACCTGTGTCTGCAACACAATCAGATTCACTAACATCTCCCAACAGAAACAACAACCAATAGTACAGGAGTCCAGCGCGTGTTGTTTATGCTGAGTCACACTGGATAAGGACTTATTGAGTATGATGCTCGTGAAGGGTCCTGATGTTTATGGCTGACAGCTCCAATTTATGTTGCTCCCTTCACAAGCCCTCGACCACATGTGGCACTTCTAAAGATGAGGGAGGGAGTCATGAAGAGAAGAATGCAGTGAAGTGATGTTCTTTTTATGGACATCTGTTGGACAGGCTAACTGGTATTCAGGCGATCCTCAGTAGATTGCCAATATCTCCAGACGTTACCAATCTTGGATCTGGTTGACCATAAACGGTAGTCCTGACAGATTTGGTTCTCGAAACTGTAATGATTTTTGTTTTCTTGTTGCATATCATACAGATCATCACGAGGACTTTGATGAGAGTCACTTGTTTACCGAGCACTTGCAAATTTAGGTTCGTAGTAAGAGATTAACTTTGTGTGTCGTTTGCAGTAATGAACAAAGCACTCATTACGTATAATACACCTATTGTCTGCAAGTTCTTTGAGCTACTTGATTTATTATACTGTCCTGGATTTTATTCAATAACGTGTTTTATGATTTCATTTAGGTTTAAAGCTATTAATCAGTCTTCCCGTGGTGGCTTCAACACTCGCAGTTGTTTAGTGAATTATATTTCCTCAGCTCTCCGGGTCTTGCTGTGCTTGGGGAAATGCAATGGTCTTCCAGCCATTTGACAGATTTATTTTTGGAGCATTTGCCGTTGTTGGAAAGAGTAGATCCATCTGTCGTGCCACCAAGGTAACTTTGGGTCAAGCGAATGGCAGGTCACAGGAAATGATGTGGTGACTTATTCTATTAACGATTAAATGGAGCCGATTGGAAATGAGGCACTGGATAAGGTTGCATTTTCCATTTGGAATCCATTGTTGTTCAATTTAATTATGCAATTTATAATAAAATATCAATACGAATGAATATGTTGTGACAAGGTGGACTATTCCCAATCAAAATTGCTGCGCTTCCTATTATTATTTTTATGGCCGCCTGTCAATGACAACAATATGACATTTCTATAAATACTGAAAAATTAAAAAATATATTTATTGAAATAATTATTTATGTATCACTTTGTGTGTGTGTGTGTGTGGGGGGGGGGGGTGTAAATATGAAAACTAAAACTATTAACTATACATTTTGAATTGACAACTCAAATTATGTCAATGAAATTATGATTTCTATGACTGACTATACAAGAAAATACGTATTTACAAGTTTCTAATAACATTTAATTTAGTTATAATAAATGATTGTTGTCCTTTACTGGCATGACAGTGAGAAAGCAGAGCATTTTTAATTCTCAGCTGACAGCTTTAGTTTAAAAAACAGCTTAGTGGTGTGTATGTGTGAGATGATTTATGAATATTCCTGCACATATTGCCTTGCTTTTGTTCCCTCTGTACAGGATTTCATTATAACTCACAGCTTTGCGGTGAACATTTGTAAGATTCTCAATCGAACCTCTGACCGCAAGATTACCATCAGATTCATCGCAGATAATAAAACACAGATTTGAACATTGTTGCTGTGGTCAGTTTTATGAAGTCTCTCTCTCTCTCTCTCTCTCTCTCTCTCTCTCTCTCTCTCTCTCTCTCTCTCTCTCTCTCTCTCTCTCTCACTCATTTAGTTTCCGTGTTGTCATATCCAAGCTTCATGAGAACAGGATTCATTTAGTCTTCCAGAAGGAATCGGGAGTTTAGATGTCCAACTGATATAAATGTGTATAAACTTGATCTCTTCATCAAGATCTTAGTCTAGAAACATCTTGAAGAAATGGAGAAGATGTTGGCAGCTCTTCTCACCTCTGTTTCCAACCTGAGACACATTCTTTTCTTCCGGTAATAAAACTGTCCATTCCTCTAATTTACTGCCTGAAAGCACTATGGCAAAGCCTGGTTTAGTGGTTGCAGTCATATTTTGTGCACAAAATGTTCTCCGTGTTCAACTACATACCTGATTATTTATGTAGAAATGAACTTAAACATTCGTGAACACATAGCTGCATACTGAGCTAACAGGGAAAATGTTCACAACTTTGGCTAACATTCAGTCAAGGTTCTCTCAATGTTCTGAACAAACATTCTTCCTTAGAATGTTCATTCAAAGTTATCTGGTCTTTAATAATGTTCCCAAAATATTAACATAAAAACATTATTTTTAATATTTTTAAGCATTTTAGTCAACACGATCACATTATTCAAATGTTAAAGAAATTGTTGGTTAAACTGTAAAAAAAGTAAGTAACTTGGATGCCTTAACATTTTTGAGTTTTAACATCAACAGTCTGGTTACCAACATTCTTCAAAAAATCTTCTTTTGTGATAAGAAAAGCTTGGGAGCGAGTAAATGATTTTTTCTTTTCATTTTTCATTTTTTTTCTTTTCCTTGGGTGAACTATCCCTTAAGTACAATGAAGGAGACTGGTTTAATCAACAGAAACTCAAAATATCATGTTGTTTGAACTGCAACTTAATTATCTAAGTTGATTTGACAAAGAAAAAAGTTGTGATAACAAATCATGGAAATATTTATATGTACTTTTTTTTTTTTGCAGTGACAGAAATTAGCTTCATGCATTCTTTTTTTATCACCACTTTCTTTTAAAAAAAGCAACCTTTTGAACAAAAAGTAGAGAAAATCAAGTTTTTAAAAAAAAGACTACACTGTAAAACCTAACAGTGAAATTCACTAAATGAAATAAGTTCATTTTACTTAATGTTACCAAAAAAGTTAATTCAACTTAACAAATATGTGTGATGTTAACTCAAAAATGTATTATTGAAAGCAAACCTCAATCTAAATAAGTTACTAAAACTTTTTAACTCTAATGGTTTAAGTTACAGATATTTATTTAACCTAGTATTTTACATCTATGGCCAATTAAATAACTAAAAGCTGATAAAATAAATAAATAAACAATAGTATATACATTAATCTACCTCATATTAAGCCTACAGTCTTACATTAAGCTCTTTTAAAGTCATTACATTTAGTCATGTCAAAGTATCATCCCAGTGAGTTTCCGAGGTAACAAAAACCGCGCCATTTTCCCTCCTTCAGTCCAGTCACAGCAGGACGGCTCGCGCTACAGTCAAGAAAAACAAAAGGTAAGCGTTTCAAACTTATTTATTCATATTTCGCTCATGTTTGAACGTTTTCAGTGTTATTTTCGTACCTCTTTTATGTTTATCCGAAGATTAACCAGCTCAGTAATGTTGTGTGTAAAGTTAGCCAGCAAACAATCTAACATTAGGAGCAAATGCGCTATTGCACCAGTGTTATCAACGGTAATGTACACGTTTGGAGTTAATTATGCTGTTTTACACTGCAGTTTGTCAGCGGGGAATTAAAAAATATATGTTTGTGCTTTCTCACAGTCGGACAGATAAACGCTGGCTTTAGAGACAGCTGGCCATCTTTCCACGTCTCTCGTGCCACAGTGACGGTAACTATGTTAAAGCAAAAGGTAACGTTAATGCAAACTCACGCATTCCTTATATTACAACCGTTTTAAATGTATTGTTAATCGAATTCGAGTTTCCTCTATCATATGTGATGCTAGTTAATTTGACTAAAGCAGCTGAAGCTCCGGGGTGAACAAAGTGACTTGAGGAGCATTTTAGATCCTGTTTTGCTAACGTTCATGGGCGTAGATTACGCGGGGGACGGGGGGGACGTGTCCCCCTAACTTTTAATAAAATGTATTTTCGTCCCCCGCACTTTTACTGGGTCTCACCGATCCTAGTCGACCCGCTCCGAGCGGGATTCGAACCGGTGTTACTCTGTGTGGGGGCGGACAAGTTAACAGGGACGCTAACGACAGCCTTCTCTAAACTCGGTTGATAGCGCGCTTCTTGAGGTCAGGGGCAAGTGTATTTACATAGAAACCAATGTGAATACATCAAGATTTAAATTCAGAAACAAAAAATTATCTATGCATGACCTGTAATTTTTTCCGAATCTTAATATGAGGAGGGCGCTCTCACAGAAAGTCCAAAAGTGGGTTCGTAATACCCTGTCAAGCTGGAGCTGCAGCTGAAGGAGAACAATCGTTATGAGTGATGAAACGTGACGACGACAATCAGACGAGTGCGACAATATATGCTTTATGTGTGTTTTTTAAGTCATCTCAATGTAGCCTATTTATTGACAATAAAGTATCATGAATAATGCAGCTTTTTTAATGTTTAGTATTCTGCTCACCACGGCTGCATTTATGTAATCGAAAATAGTTAAAACAGTAATATTTTGAACATTATTACAAATTAAAACCGCTTTTTTTCCCTATGTGAATATATAGTAATTTATTCCTGTGATCAAAGCTGAATTTATCATCATTACTCCAGTCTTCAGTGTCACATGATCCGTCACTAATCATTCTCAGATGAGGATTTCATAATCAAGAAACATTTATGATTATTATCTGTGTTGAAAACAGTTCCCAAAATGTTGTGGAAACCATGATAGCCTACATGTTATTTTTCAGGATTCTTTAATGAATAGAAAGTTCAATGGACAGCATTTATTTGCATTTATTAAATAAATTATCTAATTTGTAATATTAAAAATATCACTTGTGATCAATTTAATGCATGTCTGATCAATAAAAGTATTAATTTCTCTCTTTTAATTTTACCACAAATGTTTAGAAAATTAAGCATCACCATGGGCAGCACAACTGATAATAATCCTAAATGTGTGTTGATCATCAGATCCTCATATGGGAATGATTAGTGAAGGATCACTGAAGATTTGACAAATTTTGGACAGCCATTTACTGCCATTATAATGCTTGGATTAACCAGGACATTTATTAATACCGCTCTGATTATATTAATCTGAAAGAAGAACGTAATTTACACCACGGATGTCTTGCCATTATCCATTTAAAATTTTATAATCAAATCTGTCTTGTTTCACCTTGTCTACACCGGATGTGAGCAGCGCGACAGGACAAAAGAGCCCCTTATAGTCCGTTATGTTGTCTACACTGGATGCGGCGTGATGTGAGCGACAAATCTTTGACAGTAAACTGTTGCCTCTTTCTATTTATGACATACTGACATGAAAAACAAATGTTTTGCAATGTGTGCATTATCGCTTGAATTCAATTCAATTCAATTCGTCATTCAATTCAAGGTCTAGAACATTCGGCTGATACACCCCTGAAAATGTTTTTCCCCCAATTAAACCTTGCTGACAAACAACTTAACATCTTTACAAAATTGAACTACAGGGTTTTAAATAAGCACACGCCCAATTAAATCAACAATAATCCGTTCCTTATAACAACGTTTTTTTTATTTATGAAAATTGAAATATGGTGTCTGCCCTGACAAGGGTTATTTTTATATGTGGTGTCATACAAACTTTTTTTCCAATGCATATAGAAAAAGGAGCTTGACCAGGTGCAGAAGCCAACAGTCACCATCCTTACTGTCGAGGAGGAAGAGGGAACGTTACCTTTAAACCCACTGGATGCTTTGATTGTCTTTAAAGATGAGGTGGTGATGTCTGCCAAGTCTTCGGTCAGTGCAATACACTTAGAGTACATTAAAGATCATACAGTGCTTTTGCTTTTTGAGGAAACGTACCTTTTTACATAATTTTTTTATTTTATATGTTTTGTTATTTAAATGTTATGACTTTTTTAAACATGTTTGTGCTGTTTTATTTGGTGAAAAAGTCTAATATTTTTTGTCTAGTTATATTTGTGAACATATGGCATACTGTATTTATGATGTAAATGTTATATTTCAATAAATTACTTAAAAATACCCTCCTGTTCTGTCTTCATTTTGTACCAATGTTAGCTTGTGCTTAGTCTTATGTAACTTAATCACTTTGAGTTTGATGAACTTAAACCATTTGCCGCAATCTGTTTCCTAAAACCATTTAAGTAACCATGTAGTTGTTAAGACTTAGTTAGATTTGTTACCTGAATTCAAACTGAATTAATAAAATTAACTTAAAATCTTTAAGTTCAGTTTACTCTTAATAATTGATCAACACAACACTAAAATATAAGTTTTAACACTTAAACAACACTAAAATATGAGTTAATTTAACTCAATGTATATGAGTTTTCAGTACTCATACTTAATGGTTTTAAAACTTAATTGGTTTGAAGCAATCGGTTTCCTCAAATGGTTTGAGTTACCGTAACTTGTTGGGTTTTACAGTGTACAACATGCATAAGCAATGCTTTTATCGCTTGTTTCTGCTCCCTTTTTTTTCTTTTTTTTTTCTTTTTTTGCCTGTTTTGATCATAGACTAGAAAACAGATGGACAATGCACCTTAACTCTCGTCCATTGTAGTAAGTGAAGCTACAAGTGTCCAAATATGGCGCTGATATTTTGGAGCCCTAGTCTGCGCAGTAGCTTGATGTGGAGCCACGATATCAAGGCCACACTCCTGCAGAATCAGTTAGTAGAGTTTACTGCATGGCGATGTGAAATAAACAGTGATGGAAATATAGAAATTTAGATAGAAAGTTAAATCCCCCCCCCTCCCCCAAAAAAAGGCATCAAATAACTAACTAAAACCAAACCTATTTAAAGAATGACCACTTGAACTTACACCAACATGATAAAAACTGCCTAAAATGACAGAAAATATCTGTAAATGGTACAAACCAAGTGTAATTTTATTGTTTTCGTTTATCTTACATCCCATTACATTATATGGAGAGGGTGGGGTTTATGAGCTGTACTGGGACCAACCACCTGGGGGCGAGCCTACAGGAAATAAAGTAAATTGTGGGCAAGATTTACTTTATTCCCTCCATTTATAAATCATGCACACAATTTACTAGAGATTTTAGTGGGGATGCTAAAATGTGTACTAAATATCCCCTCTTTTGGCTTCACTTTTCAGGCACGCTTGGTTTTGATCCAGAGTCGTAGTACTCTTTCAGAAGTTGCATAATAGCGCACCCCAATATCCCCTACCGCAAGCATTCTCAACCATTCTCAAGTGGTCCTCGAGAGCCACTGTCCTGTAGAGTTTAGCTCCAACTCTAATCAAACACACCTGAACCAGTTATTAAGTTCTTCAGAACTACTAGAAAGCTACCAGCAGGTGTGTTTGATCAAGGGTGGAGCTTAACTCTGCAGGACAGTGGCTCTTGAGGACCTCATGCCTTACCGTAACAGTGAAAGAATGGAAAGCTGGAAAATTCCATCAATGGCGGAGAAAAAGTTAAACAACAAAGCAGACGAGACAGGAGTAGCGAACTTCTTTCATCTTGTTTTCTTCACGTAAGAACACAACAATAATGTTTTCATAACTTTTTTTCATGGAAACGTTAGCAAAACGTTCTTACAACATATATTTGTTAGCTGGTAAATGGGAGCTTCGCACTGAAATTATAAAAGAGTGCACCATTCATTATCACAAAATAAACCCAAAACAGATGATCAGGAAGCAAGGCAGTAAAGGAAATCAGTAAACGGTAAATCACAGTTTAGTATTCTATTTTAATATATTTCATGTATTCTAAATAGTATTCTATTTTAATATATTTAGTATTCTATTTTAAATAGTATTCTATAAATACATTTTATAAATATAAATTTTATAAATAGTATTCTATTTTAATATATTTAATGGTAAATCATCAGTAAATCAGTAAATCAGGGTCAATTATGCAGTTGCTGAATGTCATTGACCAATCAGACTCAATAATATAATTTGTGGGTTGGAACTTTTAAACGAGTACATTAAGCAACCATCCAGAACATCAGAGCAACTGCACATATAAAAAGGCTCCATTGCAAACCACGCCATTTTAACTTCATTATCGGCCTAAGCTTTTCCGAATCAGTATGTCTATCTTGGGTTGTTTCGCCAAGTGTGCAGTGTAATAGTGTAGTCATTTTTAAATGCTGGTCGTAGGATATCGTCACCAAATCGGAATCAGGCATCAAGGCCTGCAGTGTAAATTCAGCCTATATCAGGCCTCAGATCTTGGCAGCCATTTTTCCCCTTGGCGAGTACGAGCCTGAAAACAGAAGTGCATTTGTTAGCTGTGAAGCCCTTTTTCTCTTCACAGTTCAAAGAAAAGGCAATTGATTGCTGAAGAGAGAGGACAGCAACACAATACAAGATGTCAAGCATGAAAAAACCTTATCTAATATCTCACATCAGCATTTATTTTTCTTATTTATTTTTTTAAATAAAACATTATTAAGAAAATATGTTAAATTGATCAAAACAGACAGTAAATACTTTTACATGCAAAATAATAATAATAAAAAAGAAATAAATGCTGTGGACTTTGGACTTGGTATTCATCAAAGACTCAAGAAAAAGGTGGATCACGGCTTCCACAAAAATATTAAACTGTTTTCAATATTGATAAACTGTTTTCAGTGTTTCTTGAGCAGCTAATCAGCATATTAGAATGATTTCTGAAGGATAATGTGACACCGAAGACTGGAGTAATGATGCTGAAAATTCAGCTTTAACATCACAGGACATTTTTATGACATTTCCAAATATATTAAAATAGAATACTTTACTTTAAATTGTAATAATATTTTACAATATTACTGGATTACTGTATTTTTTATCAAATAAATGCAGCATTAGTGGGCATAAGAGGGGTATTTGGGTATACTATGTCTTTTTTTCTTTGCACTGGGAATGAATAACTAACTCATAAACCCAGTGGCACTTCTGCTCCACTTCGATGCAGATATATAAGAAATATATTACCAGCTGACTGAGGCTGGCATGAACCGGGGTTATCATTAGACAATACAAGAGCAAAAAGAGGAGACATGCACTCATTTCACTCTGCTGAAGGTTATGGGTAGTGTGTGTGTGTGTGTGTGTGTGTGTTTGTGTGTGTGTGTGTGTGTGTGTGTGTGTGTGTGTGTGTGTGTGTGTGTGTGTGTGTGTGTGTGTGAGAGAGAGAGAGAGAGAGAGAGAGAGAGAGAGAGAGAGAGAGAGAGAGAGAGAGAGAGAGAGAGAGAGAGAAAAGATCCAATTCGTTGTGCAAAATCCCTCATCAGGAGGGATTCAGAATACTGTTTAATATTGCATAATGTGATGGCCTCATTTCACACAGCTGTGCAACGTTTACATCGCTGAGACATGCAATTTAGTCTGTCTCGGGTGATCCATGGATGTAAGTTGTGTGTATATTTAGTATGTGTTACTGTTTTGCTGCTTTCTCTGTTTGATGCAGATGGGTAATAGTGTTATATTTAAAAAGTATGGAAAGTAGCATGCATAACTGTTTTCGAAGTTTTCCAAACAAGATTGGACCCCATCTACTTTATAGGGATAAAATAACCACATAAACTCTGTTAAAAGTTGGGTTTCATAGAAGAAAGTATATCGGATTGGAACAAAAATGATGATCAGAGAATTGAAATTTTTGAGGGAACTATAAGATCTCAGAAAACAATTCTCAATGTGAGACCAGAACAGGAACAGTTTCCAAACCCGTTGACCTCGTCTGGAACTTCAGAAATATCCTGATGAAAAATGTTTACTCATCACATGTGTGTGAGGCTGTTGCATGCAAGAAAGTATATTTGGTCAGCTCTTGGGAAAACTGCAGTTTCAACACTTGAACTGGGTAATCAATAATGAAATAAAGCAATAATGCCAGATGCTTTATTCCACCAAATTTTTGTCATAGCCGAACGTCTGGAGGCACATCATAAGCAATTTGTCCTTTATTATATTCTGAGCACTATGATGCATGCCAATTATTCTTCCGATATGTGGAGGAAATGCAAATGATTCTCAACACATTGTTCTGAACTCTGTGGCGGAGATCTTTTTTTATATAATAAAACACTATGGGGTCTCTGTATGTGCTTCCCCATAAAAAGCTAAAGCGATTTACAACAACTTACATGATGGCCATAATTTGATGTTTGAGGAATCAAAGTCTATCCTAGAATAACATACAACCGCTCTAAAAACACTGTTATCTGTGATTCAGTCTATACAGGAAACCTATAGCATAATATGGATTTAGTCAGCAAGAGTTTGTACAAATAAAAAGACTTTGATCCAGTACAGGGTCAAATTACATTCTCTACAGTATGTGAAATTTTACTTTTTTCTTTATTATTATTATTATTTTATTTTCTTGCATATAAGAATATGCCAAGTTAAAGGGTCAGTTCACCCCAAAATGAAAATTCCGTCATTTCTCACCCTCAAGTCGTTCCAAAACCCTAAGACTATCGTTGATCTTCAGAACACAAATGAAGTTATTTCTGATGAAATCCGAGAGCTCTCTGAAGCCTACAATAGACAGCAACATAACGACCACTTTCAAGGTCTAGAAAGGTAGCAAAGACATCGTTCAAATAGTCCATGTGACTCCAGTGGTTCAACCTTAATGATATGAAGCGTCGAGACAACTTTTCATGCGCAAAAACACCCAAACAAAAATAACTTTATTTAACGATTTCTTCACGCCTGTTTGGCTTCAGAGTTACTTCAAAGCTACGCCAGAACGCCGGCTTCCCATTGGCTGAAGCTGTTCATGTGAGCACCACAACGCACAACGGGGGATGCTGAAGCAGGAGCTGACCAACGTAAACTCTGCTTCAGTCTTTTTTTTTGCGCACAAAAGGTATTCTCGTCGCTTCATAACATTAAGGTTGAACCACAAATGGACTGTTTTAACGATGTCTTTTCTACCTTTCTATGCCGTGAAAGTGTTAATTAAATAGCTGTCAATGGAGGGGTCAGAGAGCTCTCGGATTTCATCAGAAATATCTTCATTTGTGTTCTGAAGATGAACGGAGGTCTTACGAGTGTGGAACGACATAAGGGTGAGTATTTCATTTTTGGGTGAACTAACCCTTTAATGTGTGTCAGTTGTAGAATCATTATTTTATCAATTATTATTATTGTTATTTTTTTAAATAGTGTGCTTTTAAGGAAAATAAATATTTTGATATTAATCGTAATTCATTTATTCATATAAAAAAAAAAAAAAAAGATTTTATAAGGCATATACGTTATTAAAATTAAAAAAAGTCCAAATATATAATTTAAACAAACTTCTGACGCACACTTTTGCTCGGCTTGACCAGACACCACTTTCTCCCAGTCCTCTGTTATTGATCATGTGTTTACAGTGACGGTAAGAGCTCAGATTCAATCGATATTTGTCTCTGTGAACCTTTGGTGTTCAGGTAGCAATGACGTAAATGATTTCCAAACAGTCTGCTCTCTTGCAGATAAATGGTTCATTTAAGGGACATGTTCACCTCTCTGGATGATGATGACAATTCAGTTTGATAAGGATTTTTGTCACAAAATGTTACGTGAGCAAAATCTAAAAAAGCACGTTGACCGGGAGGGGACGTGTTTGGTTCACTTAAAGGGATAGTTCACCTAAAAATGAAAATTAGCCCATGATTTACTCACCTTCAAGTCATCCTATATGATGGGGACACTGTACTGTCAATGAGCGCCGTCCTTCGGATGAGACGTTAAACTGGGGTCCTGACTCTCTGTGGTCATTAAAAATCCTATTGCACTTCTTGTAAAAGAGTAGAGGTGTAACCCAGTGTCCTGGCCAAATTCCCTCAATTGGCCCTTACTAATCATGGCCTCCTAATAATACCCATCCACTGAATTGGCTCTTTCACCCTCTCTCCTCTCCACCTTTTTCTGGTGTGTGGTGAGCGCACTGGCGCCGTTGTACTGTGGCTCTTGTCGCATCATCCAAGTGGATGCTGCACACTGGTGGTGGTTGAGGAGAGACCCCTGTCATAAGTGTAAAGCGCTTTGGGTGGTCAGTAGTACATATGAAAGCGCTATATAAATGCCTCATTCATTCATTCATCCTAGATGTATATGACATTGTTCTTTCAGACGAATGCAATCAGAGTTATATTTTAAAAAGTCCTGGCTAATCCAAGCTTTATAATGGCAGGGCTTTTGATTTCCATTGGCCTGAACTTTAATTTGAAAAAGTTTAAAATATGGATATTTTTCTTGTTCTTGTCATTTTTCTATGTTCACAAACACAATGATTTGCTTCCTCCCGGAGCTGTGTGGAGCATATTATTTAACGGACAGATGCATTTATGCACTTCAAAAACAGAACAACAATCCCTGCCATTATAAAGTTTGGATTAGCCGGGACCTTTTTAATATAACTCTGATTGTCTTCATCTGAAAGAAGAATGTCATTTACACCTAGGATGACTTGAGGCCGAGTAAATCATGGGCTAATTTTAGTTTTTGGACGCAATCAATCAATCAATCAATCAACTTTATTTATATAGCGCTTTTACAATCACGATTGTGTCAAAGCAGCTTCACAGTGTCAAACAGGGTAATATTGCGACAAAATATTGTCGCATTTTTTGTCGCACTATCCCTTTAAGCCATAAATCACATAGTGTCTTGAGTTGGTGCTTATTTTTAATAAGTAATTACTTCACGGCTGCTAAAAAAGTAGATTGGGTAGGTTGTAATCTGGAGGTACTAAATTTGATGTGTTGTCATTATCATGTGACCTACCAGCACCAGTAAATCTGATGGCTCAGACAGGTCTCCAATGACACCAATGTCATTTCCTCTCTCAAGACCCATAAAAGGCACTAAAGACGGCGTTACAAAGCCCATCTCACTACAGTGGCTCTACAATCATTTTATGAAGTGACAAGAATAGAGAACACCACTTCATAAAGCCTCGGAGTGTTATGAATCAGTGTATCAGTGAGAGAATGATTGTTTTCAAGCAGGTTTCCTGAATGATCTCCCTGTCTAAACTGACAGCCTCACTCCCAAACTCACACCATTGATTGAGCCAATGTAGCCCCTGCTGGTAGGTTGCATAACTTCACAATATGCTAGAAGAAGCATCTTTCTCCATTCAGTGTATATGTACAGGTCCTTCTAAAAAAATTAGCATATTTTGATAAAGTTAATTATTTTCCATAATGTAATGATAAAAATTAAACTTTCATATATTTTAGATTCATTGCACACCAACTGAAATATTTCAGGTTTTTTATTGTTTTAATACTGATGATTTTGGCATACAGCTCATGAAGTTTTAACTAACAGTCAAGATCAAATTATCTGCATCTCTTGCACTGCATTAAGCCATCCCATAATATCCGTCATCACTCACATTAATGCACTACAAAGATTACTGCACATTTGAAATTATAGATGCATTCAATATAAAAATAGATCTCTCTTCTATAATAATTGGCATGAAAACAACATTGTGTTAAACAACTTTTAAATTCAAACTGTATTTTATTATCTTATAGTGAATTTTTGGATAAATTTGGGTTTCCAGTTACACCAAAAGAGTATGCTGCTGTATTTGGTGCCATACCTCAAAGTTATACAATTTGTAAGAGCGTGTGGAAGTGATTCTTCTGAGGCAGTATAAGTTCAAGACAGCATGTTTTTAGGAGACATTGACATTCTGAAACACAGTTGTACTAATAAACATATTAGTGATATTATAACAGGTGAAACAGCTACTCATAAAAGTTTATTGTGGAACAGTGTATTTAGAAATATAAACTGGAATAAAGCTTGGTGTATTTGTGAAGCATACTGCTTAAATAATAAAGTAAAAGAAGTTACATTTAAAATGTAACATGGTATATCCAGCTAAAAATGTATTAGAGGGGTTTAATTTAGATATTGATTATTCATGTGATTTTTGTTCAATAGAAAAATAATCTATTATTCATCTCTTTTGTGATTGTATATACACAAAGATTTTTTGGGTGGACATTGAAAATTTAATTAGAAGAAAAACAAATGTTATATTAAAATTAAATAATTTTGATTATGTATATATTATTCCAATGAACGTGATAATAATAATTTCACCTTTATTGTACAACTTTTTTGGGGAAAATGTCAAATACACAAGAAGAAATGGTCAGGATCCAGGCCATATTTTATTTATTTTCTTCAGGAGACTAAGGACTATTGCACTAGTTTAAAGAATATTATGAATAAAAAAGCAAGAAAGACTTGTAATATTCTTAGAGAATATAATTTTTTTGATTCATTTATCAAGGTTTGTATTCTCTGGCATTTTTTTGTTTCATTGTTCTTTTTTAAATTTATTTTCATTTTATTTTGTTGTATATGTGTATTAATATATTTTCTTTGCTGTATTTAACATGTTTTTTTTTTCTGGCAATAAAAAACCAAAAAAACAAAAACAAAGATTAACTGCACAATGTGTATAAACCTCCAATACATCTATAAAGTAATCATTCCATCACAGTTCACAAATACATTTCTCAATCAAGTGACTGTGTCTATAGTATTAAACACAAATTTTACACAACATTAAAATATTATTTTCAAATAATCTTTTTTATTTATTATTATTTTAAATTATTATTGCCCCTGGTTCAGTAATGAACTCTTGTAATAAAGCAGCAGTGGCTGGGACAGATTTTAAGTATCACCTCAAGATGCAATCTAATCATGAAGTAAGCCTGTTCCCGAGCAGGTTTAAGCTTATGGACCTGTTGCTATGACAGCAAGTCCAGGATGAGCTTCGAAGAACCAAACAATCCGAGATCAAGACAAATCGTCAACAATCAAATCCAGCTAACTGAGTTAGCAACGTATGAAGAACGGGCCCCTGGTTACTTGTCTCAGTAAAGTGAGCATATTTACTATATGTCAGTGAATATAGGCCCATGAACATGTCTATGTTTTTTGACCCCCTGCATTTATTTATGACATCATCAGTATTTTTGGGGGTCATTAAATGCATCTTTAACTGATGTAAGGTAACCGTGGCCTGTTCAAGGAAAGCATGTGGATTTCATTGGGGGTGGAACGACAATCCATCTCAGTACCGGACTGAGAGTTTGCAGGCTGAGGACACTGTCTTTTGATGATTTGTCAGTTGATATCGAAGATTTTGAAGCTCTGTAATTGTCAATGTGGATATTTCGTTCTACTGAAGTTTTTCCAAAAGTATTTTTAGTGCTAAGGCAAATGTCACTATAACTGATGCTCATATGGTGTGGGGACATACAAAAGTGCTAACACTTAAGCATTAAGCCTCGTTGTGTAAATGATACCTCAAATTGTGCATCTGAGTGCTATTACTCTTCTAAGTGATTAGATCGAATGATAAAATGCATGAAACCAGAGCCACTAACAACATGCTAAAAACATGTTGAAATATTTTCTTCATAAAATGTACAAAATTTAGATACTACCTGTTTATATGTGCGTCAGTACCTCAATCATTATGGTAATTCAAAGTTATTTTGATCACCTTATGATCTGCCAACACTCACTTGGCAGAAAAACAAAAATAGTGTAAATCTATTTCATAAATCTTCACCCAAAGATGGTATACTCCAATCTAAGCATGTATACAATAGGTCTGCTTGCCAATGAGTAGACACAAGCCAAAATCAACACAAAATTTCATAGTAAAGCGTATTCCCTCAAGACCGATCGTATAATCAGGTCTTGAACCACCAACACAGAGACACAATTTAGAAAGAAACTCAGCAATTGTGCCAACGAGCCTGAGGTGAATTACTCAGTGTTGTGTAACATTATACAATGAGCTCTCTTCAACAGTGCAAACCTTAAATAAAGCTCTTGCTAAGTTACTAAGTGCAGTGGAACAACACCTTTTATGTCCAATGAGAGCTTTTCTCGTTTGCCTCGGTTGAGAGTTTGCGGTTGCCAATTTTTTGCTGATCTCATAAAAGCCGCCGCAGCTGTATGTCACCGTCATGGATCTCTCCGTGTGTGATGCATTCATACTCCCTGAATAGCATGAATGCTGAGTCATATCAACAGGCTTAATAATCGGGGCCATTGCTGAATTTATTCCATGCTGTGAGCTAGTGATCTGTGATCAATGGTCCAAAAGAACAGATGGGCAACATCTTGAACAGATTTGCAGGCCCATTGAACAGAGCAGAGACTGCTCTGTAGGGTCAGTGGATATTCAGAGCTTAGCCAGACCTACCCTTTGATTAAATATTGCAATATAATGTTATAAAAATTACACTTTGATGAAATGTTATATCTGCAAAAACACATTTTAATTAAATAAAAATTACCCCAGATTTGTAACTTTCCAATGTGCATGGAATCCAGTTTGGCTGCATCTGAAGTCGCATTATTTTGAGTAAGTTCTAGTATTCTATAGTATTTATATAGGTTTGTTTATTTAGTATGTAGTACATAATCCAGACGTGCTACATTCGCCATGTTCCCATTAGCCCCTTTCACACATACAGTCTTTACATGTAAATTACCAGTAAATTACCAGTAACAGATCATGCGTGTATATACCGGTAAATCAGTAACATTACCGGTAAAATACCAGTAATGTTCTCTGTGTGAACGCAGAATGAAGATCACTGCTATATTCACGTATGAAGTCAGAATGCTGACGTAAGAAGTCTGCTTTGGACCTATAAGTTCTTATGGAGATGACGTGAATACTCTACACTGTTTACTGTAAGCTTTTTAGCTTTTTTGTATACAAATATGCGCTAAATTTCATATTTGACCGATCGTGCCGTGCCTTGCAGCTTTTTCAACGTGTCTTGAAACTTGAGACCCAGCCTTCTCTTACGTTTATCAGTGCTGCAACTCTGCAGTTGAATATTATTACGCACATCTCGTGTTTTTATGAGCAAACACTCTTTCTGTTTGATCATCCGTTATGCCTGTCACTCAGACGTCAAAATATGTTGTCAAATTGAACAGACAGTGAAACTAAAGCGCTTCTTCACATGCGGGTGTAGAAAGACAACACCGCAGCATTTAAAGATCACTTCCGATGACTGACCTCACAGAATTTACCGGTATTTTGCTGCTGATGGGTGAACAAACTCTTACCGGTAAAAAGTCAGACCGCCTTTGCTTGAGTGAACGGCATCTTTTAAAATTTACCGGTAAAGTAATTTGGGTAATTTTACGGTAATTTACTGGGATTGTTGTGTGAAAGGGGCTATTGTCATCTTTACCAGGATAAGTTGCGTCACTTCACTGTTATTCACAAATCCTCTCCCATGGCATCATGGGTTATTTAAGTTTCCATTGGATGTGCACTTCAGAATCTCACAGATGTACTGTGTCATCCGGGTACTTTTTGTCTACTCATTTATGAGTAATGTGAATTCGGACATACTCACTTTGTCATACCTACATAGTATAGGAAAGTACTTTAATTTATTGACGTAATCAAAAACACTATTTTGTACACTGTAAAAAACATAATGTACTAGCAGAAAATTACCAGGGTATAATCCAGTATTTCCAAAGTTATCCAGATATTTCCAAAGTCCTTTTAAGACAAGTCATTTCACACGGTGGCCATCATTGATACGCCTCCCAGCATGCTAATGCAGCTCCTATATCTTTAAATGGGGAAACATCAAAGTCTTCAAAAATGTGAACGCTAAGATTACGATAAAAAATGTCATATTTTAAATCACCTATGAAATCTGATAAAAACTGTCTCATAAATTGAATCACAAGATTCATGGGGGGGGGGAGCCTGGGCCAAAGCTAATGCAGAACACTGCCTGTTTCTATAGCAACCGGAGCCAGCTGCAGTGATGCGATGACTTTACTAATCAACGATTGGCTCTTTCATTTAAAAGGCGGAGCGTATTTGGCATATAGGCCGATTTACTTTCTCCCGTTCATAAGTGATTATAGTGCAACTCTTCCTATATATAAAGAAGACCATTTCCATTAACCCTAAAACACAATGCAAATTCAAAATTCAAAATACAGGTAAAACACAGTCAAAATAATACAGTAAATTGTGCCATTTTTATGGATTTTTGTGTACAGTGTAGAGCAAATAGTTTTAATATTTTGCAGATTTTATTATTCTTGTTATTTACATAGCCCAGTGACTAATGAATTTAAAGTCTCATTCACATTCACAGAAAACAACATTGCAAAAAAGGTGGATCCTGATGACTATCAGTTTTTTTAGGATTGAATTTAGTTAGCATGCTTTCAAGGAAAATATATTTGCTGGATTAGACAAAAAGAGCAAACTGCAAATGTCCAGCCTTGAGGTTTAAGGTTTATTGAGCGCAAATGAATAATCGGTTTTGCTTTCAGAGTTACGTCTGTGAGATCTTTGGTGCTTATTGTTTGCGGATGGATGGAAACCTTTGCCAAAAGTCAAGTTTCAACAGTGTTGCATCCCCTTTTCGTATACTATCTGTCCTAAATAGTTCCATATTTAAAATGAGAATTAATGAGTCCCAAAGCATAGTAGCCTAAAAATGAAGTCTTCTTTTTCCAGTTAGAATCCAAAGTGCAGATTTGTGCACACCCTAACAGTTAAAACTGCACACAACCCACTTCGGATGAGGATGAGGAATCCTGTTAGTTTCAGAGCTGAAAACTTCCTTGTTAGTCAAATAAAAGCTTTTATAGACACCAGGCCAAGAAAACGTTCGTGTTCACATCTTGACGTCATCGACTGACGAAAAACCGCCTCAACAGAATAATAAGCATGTCTAATTCAGTAGCCCCGCCCACCAACTCATCGGATCACGCTAGCCAGAAGCAATAAACATGCCGAAAAAGAGCAAGATATTGTGAAAGAACACAGTCGCTGCATAATATTTCGGATCCTAATATTAAGAATGTGTGATATGAATATGTGATAATGAAGTTCCAGCTCACGTGGGGAAGACATTGTACGCGTGTTCGCAATCGCTTCATTGAACTGCGGAAGCGTTTGTAAACAAGTCTCAGGTCACGCTGGATTTGCAGACACAATGCTATGCCTTCTGTATTGGATCCGACAGGAATGGTGCAACACACTTATGTGAGTAAAACATATTTTTTATATGTAATAATAGTCCCGGGGCTATGTGTTTTCCAAACGGGCTTCCAAAAAAGTAAGCCCGTCGGCAGGCCGGTGAATCTCAAATAGTGAAATAATATTCCTTTCTTGATCTGGGTGCGCATTTGTGTGTGTGTTTTGTTTGTGTGCGCGGTTCACAATTATATCCACCGACTAAGCAAAAATAATATTCCAATCAATCGCAGGTGGATAAGAAATAAATTATTGTTTTTTGTTTAATAAAGACGTTTACGAGCCCTGTGATTGAGAGAATCATTCTGGCTGCTGTTTTCAAAACAATCCCTCATGTGAACTGAGCTGACAGGGGAGCTGAAGCTCATTAAATATGCAAATTTTATCCAATCCTAGCCGTGGGTGTTTACTTCCAAGTCTCCAGTGCGTCACACCCACCAAAACCCAGCGTTCAGGAAAGAGCCTCAAAACCAGTGTAGAAAATAGCCTATTACTTATTAGTTATGATGTTTTTTAATGTAAAAACCATACAAACGTCATTAGTTGACCTCAGACAACAGTATAAAAAAAACCAGTTCATGACACCTTTAACTTTTAGATGCATCATCATTATGCAAACTGAAAACATGAGAAATGACGAGAAGCTCCACATGAAAGTCCCACGCCTAGCAGATCAACGTGTTTCTACATTCTCTCTGAATTGATAGGAAATTAAACTATATTAAATGTGGAGGATTTTAACTTTTACATGATGATTGACAGGGCTGTTTAACCGGTGACAGGGTGCACGTAACTAAGTGACAGAGCTCTCCTTTAAAGACGCAGTTATGCTTATATGTGACCCAACGTGTGCCTACTCTGCACTCAAAAGTATGTACTTTTTCGTCAAAAAACAACACATCCTTTTATAGGGAATAATATAACTAGGCGAATTGGGACACAAAACAGGAGTTCAATGTTGTCTGAAGCAGCATTAACATCAGCCTCACTGATGCCCCCATCAGGTCTGGAGAATCCACACAGCCTGTCTTGTGTAAAACATGAAAAGTTCACATTCTCTTGAAGATACTGGAGTTTGTGGTAAGTTGGCCTGATGGTTTTGTTTGTTAACTTCAATTGTAAGACACGGCTGGTAATTTGATTTGATTTCATGTTATTTAACGTTTGTTTTGTTTTTATATTTCACTAGCTCACTAGCTCTTTTTATCCCAGTGGTTTTGAAACTTACATTGATGCCTGTTGGTGTTGGAAGCATGAAGTGTACTTACTAACTGCTGCTAAGTTCACTGAAGATGAAAATTGTTTTTGTTTTGTTGTTGCCTCGTACTACAAACATTAATGAAATAGACTTTTTGGATTGAACCTAACAATTGTTTATGCTTTATGATGTGGCTTGCACACTGGCTGAAAGTCACATTTAAAGCAACATATTATTTTTGCTGTTATTAGTACTAACTAAATTGAATGACCTGTTAGGTCATAATGTCACCTTAACATGGCATTGGCTGTTAAAGGGCCATATGCCCCATTTTCTAGGCCACTAATAGGACTGGATTCTTAAATGATATTTCTCAGATGTACTGTTTCCTTGCATAAAACTTTTTAAATGGCATTTCTCAGTGCACTTTTAATGGGTAATAAAAACAAATTGAGGAAACCCACATCTTGACAATAAATGCCAGTTTAATAGTATTATTTACCTCACGTTTTGAAATCATTTCTTTATAATAACCGTCCATATTGTATTATATTATAGTCTCATTGCGCAGTTTGCAAAAAAGACAAGACCCCTGGTACTCTTTAAATCTGGGTGCTTCATATCAGTTATATAATTTAGCAATTTACTAATTTATGCTTGTTATTGCATTTTTTTAATGAGTCCCTGTTTGAACTATCTGTCTTGTCCTGAAGTATTGCCAACATAACAAAGACTTTGCTTTTGTGCTGCTTCAAAAGGAATGAATTCCGGATATAAGTCTTTGTGCCCAAAATAGAATGTGTGCCAGAGAAAACACTGAATAGATAATGGTACACTTTGATTGCATCCTGTTTAATTCACTCTGTCAGAACTCATCAGAAATGGCCGACCTCATCAGCTTCTAACAAGCTGATTTCAAAGAATGATGAAGTAGGCCACAGGCTTCTGTTTGTGTGTTCGCGTGTTGCTGGCACATCGGGTCAGTGCTGGAACAACAAGGTTTTTCTCTTGTTAAGGGCATCTGGGGTTCAAGGGTCCCTCAGTCTAATATAACTGCTATCATATGATAAAGAATTGTTTTAGCTTGTCATTTTCTGTTTTGGTTGCAGAAAATAATAAAAAGTTTCATGTAGACATGCCCCACATCCCAATGTGTATACTATCCTAAATAGTATGTGAGTGTGTTCCAAAGCATAGTATGTTAAAAGTATGCCAAAAGTGTACTTTTTCTGGTAGATGTTTGAAGAGTGTATTCGCTCTAACAGCTAATTCTGCACACAATTTGGTTGGAGGATTTGGTTCTTAACTACAAACATGGCAGATATGCACAGTTAAGTAGAGAGGTAAAGGGTTTGAGTGACTAGTCAACATTGAACCTGATAAAAAAAATATTTAATATAAGTATAATTAATATAAGTTATATTTCATCTGCAACAATCATGTGAGCTTCTGTTTGAACTTTCGTAAAGATCCATTTGGCCATTAACTTTTAAAAGAGTAATTTATGCAAAAATATGAGGAGAGTTCTCTGCATGAAAGACCCACGACTGCAGATCATCGTGATTACTTATTTTCTCTCCATACGGTACATTAAATGAAATTAATTCAAATTAAATTAAAGGACGTTAACTGTGAAAAGATGACTGACAGGCTACACATCATTTTATGATGTGATTGTATGTCCCAAAGCTGTTCTGCTTTTTCATCACAAAAAGAGTACATATTTTTAGAGCATAAAATCAGTAGCTGAATTGGGATGCAGCAATGGTCAATACAACCTGCAGTAAGTTCAAACTGAGCATCGGGATGGGGAAGAAAGGGGATTAAATCTACACTATGTAACTTTTCCGTCCATTAGAGGGTGCCTATTCAAAACAAAGGTGTAGTTTGATGACGCCCTGTTTGAGCTCAGAATCTTGGGACATGTGGTCTTCACCTCACAGCCGGTGGGAAAGAATCGGGCTTGGACTCGGGTAGAAATCATGTTAATGGATGTGATTATTAACGTTATTACAGTATGAAGCAGAGCCGGACGGCGTGTTGTGGAGCTGACCAAGGCCACTGGAGCGTTTGTTACGTAAACACACGGCTCGCAAGCAGCAGGACTTTTATTATGACAGGACACAGTCCCTGGCGCCATTTCCGCTTTTCCTGTCAATTTAACACAGCTCTGTTTATCATATTAGATACATTTGAGTGTGTTTAAAAGTATTTTATGACAATCAAAAGCGTTTCTGCCAAATAAACCTGGAAATCGAGGGTAACGCAGATATGATGCAACTGACAGGCAACTCCCTCAAACAAAATAGCAAATTTCTTAAAATTTACAAATCGTTTGGGATATTGTAAGAACTCAACTGAACAAAATGTATAACACTGGCCTAGTGCTTTTTTGGATATACTGCAAACAGTGCACCTTTCAATGACTTTGAACGTGGCATAATTGTTAGTGCTGGACAGGCTGGTCTGAGTATTTCAGAAAGTGCTGATCTCCTGGGATTTTCCCGCACATCCATCTCTACACTGTAAAAAAAAAATTGCTGGTTTTTGTTGGTTTAACTTAAAAAAGTAAGTAACCTGGTTGCCTGAAAATTTTGAGTTTATTGAAATTAAAAATTTGAGTTGATACAATGAAGGAAATTTGTTTAATAAATGGAAACTCAAAATATTATTTTATCTGAACCACATTTAAAAAAATTATAAATCATGAAAATAGCACAATTTGGCTGCGTCATCACAAATAAAACACACACAATTACCCAATATTACAAAATCTTTTAATAATATTTTAAAAAGGTTGTCGAATCTCAAAAAGTGTTCATTGTATTAACTCAAAATTTTAATTTCAATGAACTCAAAATTTTAAGGCAACCAGGTAACTTTTTTTCTAAATAATTTTTTACAGTTTAGGGTCTACAGAGATGATCTGAAAAAAGAGAAAATGTCCAGTGAGTGGCAGATCTGTGGGTGAAAAAAACCTTATGAGGTCTATGAGGAGAAGGGCCAGACTAGTTTGAGCTGATAGAACAGTGACTCAAATATCCACTCATTACAGTCGAAGTGGGAAGAAGAGCATCTCTGAATGCACAACACATCGAACCTTGAAGCAGATTGACTACAGCAGCAGAGGACACACTGGTGCCACTCTTGTCAGCTCAGAACAGGAAACTGAGGCTACAATTCACACCTGCTCACTAAAATCTGACAATTTTAGATTGGAAAAACATTGCCTGAGTCACGATTTCTGCTGCGACATTCAAATAGTTAGATCATAACTTGGCGTAAACAACATGAAATCATTCATCCATCCTGCCTTGTATCAAGGGTTCAGGCTGCTGGTGGTGTAATGTTGTCTTTGTTTTTTAGCATACTTTATGACCCAGGTATCAAATGAGCATTGTTTAAACTCCACAGCCTGAGTATCGTTGTTGACCATGTCCATCTCTTTATGACCAGAGTGTACCCATTCTCTGAGGGCTAATTCCAGCAGGATAATGCTCGAAATCTCAAATCTTCATTTTCTTGAAAAAATGGATCTCAAACAGATCTCAAACCAATAGAGCAGCATTGGGAAGGGGTGGAACGGATTCACATCATGGATGTGCAGTAGACAAATCTGCAGCAGATGCGTGATGCTGTCATGTCAGTGTAGACCAAAATCTCAGAGGAGTGTTTTCAGCACCTTGTTGAATCTATGCCTCAAAGAATTACCGCAGTTCTGAAGGTACAACTCTGTACTTGAAAGGTGTACTTAATAAAGTGGCTATGTGTGTGAGTGTACTGGATCGACATAAACGAATATAGCATTAGAAGCACACGTCTCATAACACTGGCGTTTTTTCCAATGATCATAATCTTTATAATCATATTTGGGGAGTTTGATTGATGTTGATGTGAATGTTGTCCTAAAAACATTTTTTGGACAAATAAATGATTAAACTTGCAGTACCTATGTCCGTCTGTCTTTACATGTTTTTAAAAGCGAGAGAGAACACTGGTACATTCTGTGCCCTCCACAGCCCTGTCACTGCCAAACACATCAAATTAGATCAGTGTTGTTGTGTCTTTGGCTACGAACGGGCACCAGAAGGCCCTTTGTGGTTCCTTCCTACTCCTGTTTTTCACATGTCTGCTCCACTGCTTTTGAAAATAAAACAAGGCATTACACAGATCACATATACGACGAGTTAATAGCCTTTTCATGTGTATCTAAATTTTCCATTTTAAATGAGGCACACAGTATCCACACAATTACAGAGTGTAGTGTACAGTACATTTTGTGCACATCTTTGAGACAAAAAGGTTTCTCTCTGTTCTGAAAAATCTTGTTAACTCCTTAAACATGCTTTTATGAACGTGATGTCACCGCACTGGGCCAATCGGGAGCCAAGGAGCTGTCTCTCATGATCAGAATATATTATTCTTATCACAGAGGCGGTCATAGAGAGAGTGTAAACACTGAGGGTAGTCACATTTCCTAAGCACAATACAGCACGGCTCACATACTGAAAGCTCCATTTGGGTCATGGATTGTCTGTCCTCAAGAACGGGAGGGGGTGTTGCTGGGGCCCTTCATCGCTTGGAGGGGTGTTGTGGGGCCCCTGTATCCCCATGCCCAAACACGCTCCACAAGTCTTTCACTCTACACATTTCAAAACAAGCACGTTCTGGCTCAGTTAGGGACTGTGAAAAAACGTACTCTCAAATACAGGACTGGCAAAGCACGCTTTGAAAAATGGTTCCTTGAAAACTAAGCTCTGTCTCACTCTGGAACCAGTGAGTTGAATGAAATAAAAGGAAGACGATTACAGCCTCTCTTTTTCACTCTCTCCTTAATTGCTATTGCTATGCTTGTCTAAAACAACCGGGTCTTAATATTGAATTTTGTGCTTCTCACATCACCTTCAGGATTCTCAAAATGAAAACGACGTATACTGATAAAGATCAGATTTTTCCTTGCAAACAAACAACTGAATTTAAATTATTTATATTCCCATATCACTGCAAAAATGTGCCTCTTTCTATTTTGTTTAGTCATCATCTTTAGAGTGACTCTACTTTAAGTACATGTAGCCTATACTGTCACGTTTGGTAAAGTGAGTTTTGTGTAATTTCTGTCAATTTCACTAGCAGGCCCACCCAGATTGACAGCTTGCTCATCCTATCAGATCCAGGGAAATGTATATATTTTTTAATAATACTATTTTCTAACGTTTAACAATTCTTCAATAATTATTTTAATTGTGATTTATTTTGTCATGCATTAGAACTCTATTTTAAAATTAATAAAAATATGCTAATTCGTCTCTTCATTCACGTCACGACAGTATTAATGTTACGTTCTTCTTTGCGGCAATTAAAAATAAATCTTTGCGGCAATTTCCGGATTCGATTCTAACTAGTAGCGCGCCTTTTTTGTTATTAAATATGGCTAAACTGCCATTTATGGCACAAATAAACACATCTTGACAAAGATGGCAGGACGCCATAACACTTTTGTCGTTTAAAAAGTGAACTACTGGTGATATTATCAACATCTTCAATTCAGACCCAGCCAACTCCGACTTGTTTAGGACATCAGCCATAAAAGGTAACGTTAACAACGTTAAGCTATGGGTAACGTAGGTTTTTAGTTTTGCCCGCCGTGGCATGGCATTTTCATGTAATATTTGTGAGTGTAAGCGGTTTTCTGAAATGTAAATAAGCCACATACTGTATTAGCGATGGCACGTTGTGGATACAGGACTCAAACATTGTGATTTATCTTCGTTGTTTTTAAAGTGTTGTTTTAAATAAAGTGTTTTGTAAACCTGTACGTTAAAACCAGGCCTTCCCGCATCGCGTTCAAACATCACAAACACAGCTTGTACAGTGGTTTGAGATTGAGAAGATATCAACATGTAGAAGTAGAGTACACTACATTAAAACATTAAAAGACAATAGATAATAAACGGTCCAACATATGAGGAATAGCCTGCTTTTAGCTTTGTTGGTATGTTTCACTAGGATTTTGGGATTTTTTTCTTTTTCAAATAAAAAAGAAAATTATTCCGGCGGTCACCCACACTATTAGAGGCCCACCCATCATCCACTTTCTGCCTACGCCACTGGTGGTGTACAGGCACTTATACACAAATCAGCTCAAATTCACTTTTAGCAGAAATACAAATGTAGCCTAGTATTTTGAAAAATTAGAATATTAATGACGCATCCTACCACACAGGCTTTTATCCAATAAAATTCTTTCTAGAATGAGAGTGGCCCTCCCCTTTATACCATATATGGCATAAATTCATGTATGTGACATAACTAAAAAGGCATTGGCTATTTAATAAATGACATGCCCTTCTATATGTCCCATTCCAACTTACTGTTTTAACAAGAAGTAAAAGTCTTTACAATATTTTTTTGGGGGTATCTTTGTCAAACTATGAAGGACTCTTGCTTGGTTTTATTTTTTCCTGGCTGCCCCCCAGTGCCGACTCATCATCTCAATATGGCTCAATCTGTGGCCACTGGGGCTTTTGACACTTTGCCAAAACTCCTCACAACAGGATTCTGTTCCACCATTTCACTGATACCCACATGCTGCTTTTTCTGTATGTCCTTATTTTCTTCTCAGTGCATCTCGCTCATTCTTCCCCATTTCTCTCCACTCTTCACACAGTGAGTGCTTGTACTCTAAAGCCTGTAGTCTGACTAAAAGCTGTGCTAGTATCTGTAAACATGCTGCAAGGCCTGGGCTCAGAAGACTGAGAACAAGGCGCCTTGAATAAATTAACATAAAGACTGCAAAGTGTTTGAATTGTCCCTAATTACTTTATTACCATGGGATCCTCGTAGACTCCCAGCTCAGAGAAGCATTTACCTGGAAGTTATTCAGGTGTGGTGAAAATTACACAAGCGGCACCGCAAGGATTAAAATCACATTCAAACTGCAAATAAACTTGCTTCATAAATACACTTACTTGTGTTACCACAAACCAAATTTTGTTTGTTGAAAAAAGTCACTCTCCCAAAAAAGACATACTTGCCTATATAAGTAAACATAGCCATGCATTAAGCAGTGTATTTCTATATTCATAAATAATCCCTGTTATGGATGACCTACATTTTTAGAAGTGTTTGCTGAGGTAAGTGTTGACTTACTATGACTGTTGCTTTTACTTTGGTTTAATACCGATCTGAACAAACCCTGTATAAACTGTATACAATTTAAGTCCTCCCTTATGAAAAATAAGTATACTTCAAGTTCATTTTATTAAGTATACTTTAGTAAGTATACTGATATTGATGTATTAGAAGTATACTTGTTAGTGTAGCTACTCTTTCAATACTACTTGGGACTAAATATGCTTAGTCTAAATATCTAAAAATTCTTAAATCAAGATACTTTAACCAGATAAGTAAAATGACATGCGTTATTTTTCCTTGTTTTCTTAAAAATAAAGTCAGTTTTTGCTTAAAACAAGCAGAATTATCTGCCATGGGGGTGTGAAAAATAATTTTATTTCTGATTGAAATCTTGTTTCTATCCCAAACAGAAAAAAGATTATTGTTCTCATCCCATTGGCAGATAATTCTGCTTGTTTTAAGCAAAAACTCACTTCATTTAGTTTTTTTTTTCACTCAGAAAACAAGCAAAATTATCTTGTCATTTTACTTATCTAGTAAATGAATCTTGATTTAAGAATTTTTTGATATTTGGACTGGAAACAAGAAAAAAAAAATCCTAAATAAGATTAGCATTTAAAGTAGTATTACAATAAAACTTGTAAGTTTTCTGTTATGTGCACATAAAACATACAGTGCTCATAATTTTTATCTCATTTTTGCACTTTAAGCTTCACTCTGTTCCTATTTGGTGGTTCGTGGTTCAATCCCCGGTTCCACCTGACCAAGTGTCGAGGTGTCCTTGAGCAAGACACCTAACCCCAGCTGCTCCCGACGAGCTGGGTGGGGCCTTACATGGCTGACACCGCCGTCGGTGTATGAATGGGTGAATGCGAGGCAAAAATGTAAAGCGCTTTGGATGGCCATAGGGTCTGTTAAAAGCGCTATATAAATGCAGTCCATGTACCATTTATTTACTTAGGTATATTTTTTATACTTTAAATATAACGCACTTTAACTCTTTTCTTTTTAAAACCACTTTTGTCGTGCTTCATGCATCTTTTTTTAATCAATATTTGAATCTGGAAAGGTTCATTAAAAAAAGCAAAATTTTAAACAAAAGCAGAGAAAATAGCATTTTTGTCAAAGACTACGTCCGGATGGGATTCAGAACGATGATGAAAACACAGATGGAGTCATTCAAAGTTGTTTTTTCTTCATGGGATCAACATTTAATTTGGTGATGTTAGCAATTTTGATTTATATGCTAACGTTTGATGATCGCTTTAAGTTTGTTTTAAATCTGCGTTAAGCAATCTTCTATCACTGCTTCTTCTTCACCTGTGTTTTGATCAGGAGACTCTGTGCTAGAAGGTGCGTAATAGCACCCCTTACTGTATAATAGTGAAAACATGGATAGCTGAAAATTCAGTCAATAGACCTTTATCACAGCGGAATTGATTATAGGAAGTGTGCGTCAAAGCAGTGTATTAATTCTTCCGGCTTTAATCACCTGGTTGAAAAAATGTCCCTGCAGAATGATTTAAACAAAATGTAAAAAGATATTCTGATGATTACTGAGACCTGAAGAACAAGATCAGAATGGACATATTTACTTATTTGTAATAAAAAGTTTAGTCATTTTTCAATGACAACACAATATTAGGACATAATGTCTGTGTACTGTGTATTTTATCTTCATCTCACCTATGTTTTCCTCTGTTCTTTTTGTCAGGAAATCGTAAAAACTGAGGTAGGGATGTTGTTGTTGCTGAATTAGACTAGCCTCGAAAGGATTCAGCCATTAGTTCTGACTGCGTCTAGATAGTTCCGGAAGTAACAATACACTGCTTTACTTACCGGAAATAGGAAGTGCGATAAAGGTCTATGGCGAGGAAAGAGTAAAGTAGATTTTAAGTAAATTCCTATGTACACTACCAGTGAACACACAAAAAGATCAGATTCAGATACTCAGAATTAGGAACAAATCTGTTTTAAAGAATATAATTTTATAAGGCAGCGTGTCAAGCTATGTGAAAGAAGAATTGAATAGGCTACTCAAGAGTAAACACAACTTAGCAGTACATACAAAGTAGACAGAAATTATACTTTCTTATTTTTAGTTTAAAAGAAGTATAGTGATAGCACACTTGAATAAACTTCTTTTTTGTAAGGGCTGTTTTAGGCATTGTTTGCGCAACATATGTGAATGATACCTCAAATAGGTCAGCTTATTGAGGAGCGGTGGACAAAAATGCTCCTATTTAGAATAAACAACGGAAAGCTAAGCAGCACTGACATTTTCTTCAGAAATAGTAAAAAAAAGGACAGTCTTTTTAACTTTCATTTCTGTCAATGCCTCATAATGTGTTGTGTGCTTTTTATTTCTTTTTGTCACTCGTAAATTTTGATTAGGAAAAGTGTGGAATGGAAATATGAAGTGCAAGAAAACAGGAAAGAGTGGGGAGAAGTGAGAAAGTTTGTCAGCTACAGTGGTGCACGGAGAAAAAAACAGCACAGAAACCCAATATCCCAAGAGAACCAGTCAGAAAAAACACAGAGCAAGGATATAAAAGCACTAAAGACCCAGATAGGGGGATTCTACTATCACTGTGACAACAGTAACCATAAACAAGAATGAAACTGAGGGACTAGAGAAGCTCCGCCCCCTCCCACGCTTCACTTCAAAGATGGGTGATAATGATCCCTGTTACATAAGTTGGAAGGAGAGCGAGAGAGAAAGAGGCCCATTCTCTGTGAGGGTGGATGGGGGCCGTTTTGTATTGGCCAAAAGAATGCCCATAAAGTGCTGCTTTTCACAGTAATTTATGAGTTCGGGGACATGAGGTCTGTGTTATGTTATTTACATTCAGTTTTCATTTCTTTTGCAAAACAGCTCTCATCACGAGCCAAAGGTGAAGCTGTATAAAACGCACACTGTATGTTGGGCTGGTAAAGTTGTGCTCTCTGCCCTCTCAAGGAACTTTTATGAATGTATAGACCCCACTGTGTGCAGTTTTGTACAGGGGAACATTTTGCATGATGGTTGCTTTCCAATCACACACACTCACATGTACTCAACAGGGAGCAGTAAAACGCATGCAAAGCGAGCTTTATAGCTTCATGTTTTTGTGAGGGATATTTGTTTCAAATGTAAAGCAGATTGTGGATGTTTGTATAGCTATCACTTGTGCTCTGCTAGAGAAAAAAAGCATGCAGTTTTCATTCATTATTAGTTTTGTTCACTAATGCATATCAAGTGGAATTTCAATAGTCCTGCTTCTAATTGGCTAAAATCTGTATGAAATGATCGAGATGAGTTTTTTTGTTTGTTTTCACCTCATGAATGCAAGAGCCTCATGCTGTGCTTTTCTGAAGGTGAGGCTCATGTTTGCCCTTAACAGGTTTGTTTATTCAGTGGAAAATAAAAGTGGAAACAGTGAGTTCTTTCACCTTGCTTACCGCGTGCATGTGTGTTTATGCGCATCACAAGCACACACATGCATATATACACACAGATTGACTGGTTAAAACACCCCAACAGTTCTAATAAACAGTACAGTACATTATTTTATTTTTTATTATCTGTTGAACAAGTCAGCATACTTTGACTGGCTGACCTAATGTCTGAATTCTCATAATACAAGAAGTCAGTCTTTTCTTACACCTTCAGAGATAGTTTTATTTGTGCAGCACTTTTCACAATCTATAATGGTTCTAAAACAAATAAAGATGTTTCTGTCAGCACTCACAAGTTATAACTACAAAACTGATTGAAGTTCCGCTTCATTGATCATTACAAAACCCTTGTTTTTTTATTCTTCACATCCGGATAGCAATCAATAATGGAACTGTGGTCTAAATATTAAAATATGTACATATATCTTCTGTAAGAGTCTCTGTGGCAAAAAAAAATTGTCCGATCACTGCATTCGGTCCAAATGCAGTGATTGGACGAACCTCTGTGCACCTGCTCGTGCAGACATCACAAGTCATCTGCATGTTAGTTGTGGACAGTCTGACGTAGAGCGCCACAAACTAACAGCAGATATCTTTTACAGTTCCTCCTGAACCCAAATGGGGGATAAGCTGCGTTCACGCCATATCATAAACATAATTACAAAATGGCAACCCTTGATGATCTACACAGAGCTGCTCACGTCCTCAGACTCATATTTATGCGTTTATATGTTAACACTAACGCCGAAATTGATCTTCAGCAGTCAGGTGTTATAAGTAAGAGCTCTGTAAGTTTTTTGTTTTTTCTGTATTGTTTTCTGGAAAACATTCTGGAATCTCATAATTGCGGTTATTCTGACATAATGTGATTGCAGCATTCATTAGTCGTTGCAAATTTACAATAGTATAGATTTGCCATATATCTGAAGTATAGTTTCTAATGTTTGGTTTCAAGCAGGTTTCCCATCTGCCATTGGTCAAAAAGACAGTCAGGCCCCAAACTCAAGCCATCGGTTGAGCTGTTGTCTTCTTGTCTTGGGCTGATCAAGATGCTCAGTTACTGCAAGGTATGTTTCCCAAGTGCTTACTCTTAAGCTTACAATAGTATTTTAACAAAATGTAATAAAAAAATGACAGAGTTCAAATACATAGGATGTGATCTTTCCTCAAAATATTGGTGCTGTTGTGACTGTTGATTTGGGCTGAAGTTGCTTGCTCAGCGTTTGCATTTGGAACAGACCTTGAGGTTATCTGAGATTAGGTAAACACAAAAAAGGACAAAAAAAGCTTCTATGTCTGTTAAGTAAGTCAAGTTATATGTCTGTTAGAAAACATAAGGGTTTACATGCTGCTATGGGATGTGCTGTGTTCAGTGGTACACAGTTAGGCTTGCCACTTATAGTGCAGGTATGTGGCATACTTACACGCAGCTCTGGGTTGTTTACGCACAAGCACGAGAGGGTCAGGGGGACTGGAAATATCCGTAGTACTTCTGTGACTCGACCGTTTGTATCTCAGTGATGATGGGGTCTAATTTTACACGTGCTGAATAGGAGCGTTGAATCACGAGTGTTAATGCTAAAAGCTACTTTTTTCAGCCCGGTGTGTGCGCTGAGTGAGAGCAGCTCTTTAACACCTCAGGCAGGTCTCTGTAAAGTGCCGGCCTCGCCCATCATCAACGGCTTAGAGGAAATGCAGGTCTGGAGGTCTGGGACAGGGCAGACAGTACAAAATTTCCGTCAGGGACTTTTAGTCTTGACGTCAACACCAGGTACATTACATTAAACCTCATATTAAAAATACTAAGTAATTGTAAATGTTTGGGCATTTGAATCACAGAACAAGACCGCTCCCTTTCAGTCATTTAAAATGACTGAAACATCAGACTTGTTAAAGGGATAGTTCACCCAAAAATGAAAATTAGCCCATGATTTACTCACCCTTAAGTCATCCTAGGTGTATATGACGAATACAATCAGTTATATTAAAAAGTGCTCGCTAATCCAGGGTTTATAATGGCAGAGATTGTTGCTCTGTTTTTGAAGTCCATAAAAATGCATCTGTCCATTCAGACCGATCGCCTTCCGTGGAAAAGTGTTGAAAGTGCCTTCTCAGAGTTCAAGATGCGTACGCAACATCGGACGAGCATACTTGGTAGTGTAAGCCTTTGAACTGTAGAGGCACTTTCAACACTTTTTCCATAAACTGAATACGGAAGGCTTGGCTAAAACTTTAATTTATAAAGTTTGAAATATAGATATTTTTCTCACACAAATGCATCAATTCACTTCTAAAGGCATTTATTAACCTCCTGGAGCTGTGTGGAGCACATTATTTGACGGACAGATGCATTTTTATGGACTTCAAAAACAGAACAACAATCCCTGTCATTGTAAAGCTTGGATTAGCCAGCACTTTTTAAATATAACTCAACTTTTATTATTATTCGTCTGAAAGAAGAATATCATATACACCTAGGATGACTTGAGGGTGAGTAAATCATGGGCTTATTTTCATTTTTGGATGAACTATCCCGTTTAACATCTGATGACCAAAGTTTGTTTGGATTTGGATGTTAACATCTTTGACATCCCAATCTAAAATTACCCTGTTGATGAAACAGCATATGCTGGTTAGGGATGTTTTGAAGCATGGCAGATGGTTTGAGTTCGTTTATGCTGGTCTTTAGTTGGTCATGGGCTGGTTTAAGCTGGTCCTAAAATGGTCATAAGCTGACCCTAAGCTGGAGCTAGTTTCTTAGGACCAGCACTTGATCAGCTTTAACCAGCTCAAGCCAGCTGCCATACTTTAAAACATACCTAGCTGGCATGCTGTTTTTTTTCAACAGGGACCTGGGCTCATTGGTAATACCAGAATTTCAGGTGATATAACATTTTAATTGGATTTAATTAAATGACTAAAGAACTCCAGAATACAAAGAATTCTTGCATTCTTTTTGTAAAAAGATGTGCTTTTGTATGTTTGATTGCACCACATGCAGCTTTTCTCTCGAGACAAAGAGCTAAAATGAAGAGTCGTATGTCTTCTGGTAAACTGAATGACTACATGTTGGCCTTCTTCAACAGTGACTTCCTTCTAGCCACTCGCACACTCAGGCCAAATCTGTGACATGCTGAGAGATTGTCCAGACACCCACAGTTTCTTCCATTTTATCCAAAGATTTCTGGCTGCTTGGTCACTTCTCTGACAATTGCCCTTCTTGTTCAGTTGTGCAGTTTGGTAGTAGAGCCTGATTTTAATAGTGTATGGGTTGTGGCATGTTTTTTCCATTTTGATAATGGAACAATCCACAGCTCCAGCAAGTCGTCAAATTCACCAATTATTTTATAACCTTTTCAAGATTTATGAATGACTCAAATGACTTCTAATCTGATCTAATGCTTTAGTTATGGTACAAGGATAGTTTGTCTAACTACTGGTATATACTACACAAAAGTATTTTAAGTCTTGTCACCAGCAAAGTATACGCTGGCTCCGCAGCTAAATCAATCATAAATCCATTTTTTCACACCGCTCTGGTCCAGCGTAATAATATCAAACTTAAACCAGTTCATGACCAACACAGTGTCTACACCAGACGTGATGCGCCGTGACAGAAGACCATATAACCAATCAGTATGTTGTCTACACTGGATGTGGTGCGACCAGTCTGTAAAAAAAATATGGATGTAGTCTCCGTGATGTCACCCATATGATTCTGAAGAGCAGTTCTGAAGCACTTAGTAGAGACGAGCTGACAGCGTCATTGTGCGTCACATCCGGATAACAGAAAATTGGCAAAGAGGCGGGATGTGGGCGGAGCTGATGTGACGTTATGACTAACAGACAGCGGATAAATGGCTACCCACCTGTCACTTAAAGTGGCCACGCCTTTAATTATGCAGAACTTTAAGACTTTATATAATGTAAACCAATGAGTTATAAAAAAACATTCACCCTCCTCACAGTTGTCATGAACCAAAACCACACTTAGCAGGCTGTAATGTTTTTTCTGCTCTAAAGTTGGGCATTTTAACATGGCGCTAAATGAGATTCTGCTCCCTTCTGGTGCCTGTCCCTAGTGGCCAGTCAATGAATTGCAGTTTAAGTCACTTCCGTATTGGCTTCAACAAAAAATGGGGGAGGTTGCCGCTTGGGCACGACGACAAATCTCCGACAGTAAACTGATGCCTCATTCTATTTATGCGTACTTACATGAAGGACAAATGCTTTGCAGTGGTCGCTTTGTTGCGTCCATTATAGACAGCTTCTAGCTGTAACAGTTGCATCCGGTGTAGAAACGGTGTAAGGACCAGCATAAACCAGCTCAAACCAGCCACCATGCTTCAAAACAGGCCTAATGTTCAAATGTTTACTTTTGACACTTACATTCTACTTTACTGTTAACATTGTGAAGTGTTACTAAAGGAACTGAAATACAACTAATTTAAATCAGTTTGAAAACACTTGATTTACAACAACTCAGTATGGCTCAAATAATCACTCTGAAGCCAAGCCTCCACTTCCTATGGTGCACGGCATCTCAGTTTCTCTGAACATTTGTGGAGCTTAAATTGAAGTTGAGGGATTTTTTTAGTACCGCACCATTCCCCACTGAGTCCCTGCGGCCTAAACTGTCCCAGCAGTAATTGCTCTTGGCTGACAGCAGTGTGTTTAGGTAAAACGGCTCGTAAGCCCCACCAGTGGGTATGGGGCCAATTTAGCAGGAATGAGGCTTACTGTATGGATCATAGTAATCATCATTACTATTCTCTTGGTTAAACACAAACTAGAAAATGCATTGTGCGTTTCTGCGAAAGTGTGTTTACGTTTGAGAGCGTGTTTAACATTTGAGCTTTTCGTGTGCCCCATAGTCCATTGACGTCAGGTTTGTTTGATTGGTTTAAAATCTGTTTTTCAAAAAGGTGTGCACACAGGGATTGCACCCAAGGCCACATGAAAATATGAGTCCAGGGTAGGGTTGGGAAATCAAGTTCCATTAAAAGCAACAACTACAATGCAGCCAAATGATTTTGATTATGTTTAGATTGTTAATATTTTTTGTAATGAGTCTTTTGCCAATGGACAAACAATGCAAACATACAGTGCAAGCAGTAAAGCTTGATTCATTCATGCAAGCTGATTCTTTTCAGTGAATTGGTCAGAAAGACACATTAATCGCCCTAGAACCTGAATGGGTTATCAGGTTAAATGTATTTGAATGAATAATATATGGCTATATGTAGTGTTTGTTTTTCTGTGTAAGAGTGATGATACCTGTGAATGTGACAGAGTACAGTCACATGTATCTAGTACCTGACTAATGTACAGTATGTAAGGACACACACAATTGAGTCACTGTGGTGTGACAGTCAGCTGATATGAGTGGCTGGATACCAGAGCGGCATTCTGGGCAGAAGGCATTCTTTTGGCCCCCTCCCCCCTCCACTGTTTCCACAAGCTTTCTGACCCTATGCCAGGATCACAGGGGCTCAATCTGAACTGGCAAGCCTTGGGCTGGTGCTTTCAAACCTTGCTGATGGAGTTGGCATAATTTCTACAATTGAGACACAAGCTAATTCTGCTGATTTTGCAGCGTTGCGGTCACATGCAGAGCCTCTCTCTATATATGGCCAGATTTTAGGCCTTTAATATGAAAGTGTGGCCGCTGTCCCATGTTGAAAACAGAAGGACAGTTTGTGTGATACAAAAAGCACGGAATTATGGTCTGAGGATCATCCTCTATGGTTTTAATTAAACATGCACAGCCTGAAGGATATGTAACAGAGGGCAGCTAGTAGTCACTGTGAGAGTAAACCTCACTCCTCTGACCTCAAGAGGCGCTCTAGCGACTGACGCTAGAGGTTGCAGCCTTTAGTCTCCTTGATAGAGCGTACGACTCATGTTGGCGGACCCGGGTTCGAGTCTCGCTTGGAGTGGGTGGTTCGAACAGGAGGGGTTGCGTTGGTGCCGTGACCCAGATGGGAGTGAGGTTTAGGGGGGTGAGTGTAACACAGGCCAGCTAGTAGTCACTGTGCAAGTAAACCTCAAGTAAACGCCTCTGACCTCAAGAGACGCTCTAGCGACTGACACTAGAGCGGCTCTTTAGGTCAGAGGCAAGCCTGCAGTATCCCTCTCAGATACTGAAGCTTTCGCGCCTCGATCGCCCCCCGGTGACCGGTCACAGTATAGCCACCCCTCTGTGTTTTCTAATGGACGCGAGGCAAACTAAACAATAAAATAACACTACAAATATTTTTTCCCAAAAGTTAGTTTAGTTCATTGAAGGCAGTTGTCATCACGATGATTTCATTTCAAGTGTTCGTTTTTTAAAATAAGTTTAGTTTTAGTTAGTTATCTGATGCTATAAAAACTGGGGGTGTGGCATCATGATTGACAGCTGAGATCGACGTCTTCTCTGACTTAAGTTGTCACTGAGGCACTAACAGACTTTTTTTTGGAATTTTTGGGAGCAGATTAGAGCTTTAGCTTTCATTTCTACATTTCCATAACTGTTTATTTCACACCATCATAATTAATTGTTCTGCATCTGCGAGAGTGTGGGCGGGCTTTTGATATCGTGACTGTACTTCCGGCTCTACTTCCTGCTCTACTGCGCAACTCCGGTCCCGAAATCTCTACTGCGCAGACCAAGATGTCAGCGCGGTGCAGGTCACCTGAAAGTTTCAAATCTGGCAAGCAGAAATGGATGATGTCGAGTCGTCCATAATTTTTTACGGTCTATGGTCAGAGGAGTGAGGTTTACTTGCACAGTAACCACTAGCTGGCCTCTGTTACACATACACTTTTGTAAGAAGTAGGTTGCATCAAGGTAACACATTGCATGCTCTGAATATCAGTAATTTCCTGCCTTTCCAATCAGTTTACATTAAAAGTTCACTCAAAAATGAAATTCTGTCATATCATACAAACACACACGCACACAAACATACACACACACACACACGCACACGCACAAACACACAACACACACATCACAAACACACACAACAATTAACATTTATGCTGCTTTTATATTTTAATTGTGTTATTTTTTTACCCAAGAAAATCATATGGGTTTCAAAAGACAAATTACAAAGTCGTTTTTAAAGTTATAGTCAAGCTGTTTTATTTTATTTTATTTTATTTATTTAACTGAACAACGTTATACATTTTTTTTACAAATTACATTGAGGATTATATATTTATATATATATATACTTTTAAATATTTCCTTAATAATTTTTTTTATTAAATCAGAGATGTATTTCTTCAGTATTTAAGCAATAAGGATTTTATTCATTAATAAATTGTCATCTGAATGTTCCAAATTATTGGGATTAATTAATAGTAGAGAAAATAAATAGATTGAATATACATCCTAATTTATGGGACTAACCATTTAAATGCAGGGACTTTTTTTCTATTTGGTTTAATTACATTTTTGTGAACCATGCAAATGAACCGATTCACTAAAATAAATCAAAACTTTCCAAGTTTTCAAGCAACTTTGCTAGTGGAATAGTGCTATTTTGAAAAATAGTAGTACCATCACAAATTTGTGTTATAGTTTATTCCTGACATTGCTGAAGGGCTCTTAATAGGATGCCCATAATTTTTTCAATGTACTCAACAAAAGTATTAGAATACAATACTCAATACAATTTTTCCAACACAGTTGTGTCCACTGTGGATGACTTTTTGCCCATAGAGCTAAATTAAAACTATCTATCCCTGGCTAACAGAAACGGAAAGAGAGCTCTTTCTGTACCCCGGGATTATCTTACCTTGTAAACATGGTCATTTATCTTGATGGGGTTTTAAATTCTGATTTGCGGTGCATGAGTTCTGTGCTTTTACTGTATCCATCTGGATTGGAGCCTCCAGGCGCAGTAACAGAGCTGTGGTTTGAAAGCTTGCAGTCCTAAAAAACATTAAGGCTGCATAACTTCATTACGTGTTTGCTTAGCACAGCATGGCCCAAGGCAGAGGTGCTGTTTCCTGAGCCCCCACAATCACGCAAGACCCCCTGCCCACTTATATTCACTGTATGTGGTTGAATATACAGAACAGGAAAATGGCAGGCGAGCATTTCAATTTGACTTATGTGAGTTGGTGTAAATGAGACTAAATTGAACTCCTACCACACACTATTATAAGCTCTCAGCATAGATCTGATATGTGCTCTTAAAAGACTGATATGAGCCACATAAACACACATTCTTGTGCTGCCATTGGCAAAAACAAACCTGCGTCTGAATGGGGTTACTATTCTGACACAATTCTGAGCGTGCAAAAGGCTATTTTGTGCTCGTGAACTGAGTTTTGCAGAGAAATGTTCATCTTGCAAATAAGAAAGTATTTTGAGCAAACGGAAATCAATTTTGCATTTAAAATAAGCTTATTTGGATGTGCGCCGACGTTATATTTCACATGTGCAACGTCTCGTTTGCTTGCGCTCTGATACCCGCTCTGACTGCTCTACTGCTCGCTTGCTCAACACAACTCAACGTTACAATATGACATAAATCCAGCCAATCAGAGATGAGACTGCTAAATTCTGATAGGCTGGCTTAACAACCTCTCACAAGACTCCCTGCATTACTTTACAGCAGACAAGGAAATATACATGGTGGAAATATACATGGAAAATTAATATCAAATCGTATCAAGATAATAGTTCTTCTTAATGATCTTCGTTATTTTTAAGTTGTTTAGGATCTCTAATGTTACACATTTTCAGAAATAAAAATGGACAGACTTTTCGCCTAAATTAATTAATGAATGAACAAAAACGGCCCGAGAAAATTTACAAACAAAAGCCATCAAATAAACATAGAAATCAAATGTAAAAACAGTAAAATAATAATAAATATACTTCATGTCCTTGAATTTATTCAAACAAAAAACAAGACAAAAAACATTCATGACAGATGTTCTTTAAAGGGGGGGTGAAACACTCAGTTTCAGTCAGTGTCATGTCAATCTTGAGTACCTATAGAGTAGCATTGCATCCTTCATATCTCCGAAAAGTCTTTATTTTTTTTATATAAGAAAGATGCGCTGTTCCGAGTCTTTCCGAAAAAAGCCGAGCGGGTGGGGGCGTATCGTGTGAGCGGAGCTAAATAATGACGTGTGCGCGCCGCTGTTTTGTGTTGAGTGCGTCGTAAAGCTGTGTCATCCCTAACAGCGGGAAAAAACTTTATTCAAAATAAAAATATGGCTTTTAATCAGATACAGCCATACATCTATGATCCGGAATCAGACCCAGAGGCTGCAGTTGAACAGGAGCAGCAGCAAAAACGACTAGAGCAGGACGTCTCTATGTGGTACAAGTTATACACTAACTATATAATATGCTTAGCGACTTGTGTTATTTACATATTTATACTTGAATTATATCGTCGTATTTTTGTCTTTGAAGGTGTACATGTGGGAAGTGCAGTTGTGCACGTGTGTGTGTGTGTTTACGTGTGGTTTGTGTAGACAGTAAGCGGACTGGTTTTGCACGGCAGGCTAGTGTTTACATAGAAAGGCATGGAATAGTAGCGCATTTGAATGAAGAAGCGCGCTTATTTAGTTCAACATATTTCCCCACTCTTTGTGTATTGTTGTTTGGAGTGCTTTTACAATACACAAACATAAAGTTACACATATAGTGGCCAGCTAAACAAATGTACACGCACTACACATCGCATGCTCCATTGATCAATTAACTATACGTGATCATGTTTGGGCTACTTGATGAGCATAGGCAAAAACACAGACATTTGAAGCAGTCTTACTCACAGCCTGCGGTTCTAACGTTGGGACCTTTATCGTTGGGACTGCTCCATCCTTCAGCATTAGGCGATCGGAAAATCTGGCGTCGAGCTGGGCCTTGTTTATGAAACAGTCGGCACCGAAATGCAGTGAACAGACATAAACCTTTGCGCAACTCAGTTGCTGATCCGGAAAAGCAAATTACATCCACTGTTGCCTTAACGCGGGGTTTTTGGGGAATCTGTGCAGGACTGTCTTGGTCTGGCAACCAAAAACACACTTTTTTGGTGACATTGTTAATTTCTTGAAGTCACATCACCTGTGCAGCGCAGCCTACGAGCCAGCGCTTTGATGGGCGTAGCCTGTTGCTTTCGCACTCTCCCTCTCCCTCTCTCTCTCTCACGCTCTTCCGGTAGAATTGTCCGTACGGCCCATACAAGGAAATTCCGAAACTTTAACGTCAAGTGGACCCATGATCGAAAAAAAATTGCCGAACCTTATGACTAACCGGAAGTAGTATTTTTGACAAAGAAATACTCCCATCAAACGTCCACCTTAACTTTTGAAACTTTGTCTATGTTTAGTATGGGATTCCAAGTCTTTAACAGTGTAAAAAGATCAGTATGCATGAAACAGCATTTCACCCCCCCTTTAAAAAATAATAATAATTTGATTGTGCTAAAAAGACTGGATTACTCATTTTATATACTATTTAGGATGTATATTGTGCACTTTGGAATGCAGGCTTGTTCTTCCTCATTGGAAAAAATAAATAAATAAATAACTAAAATAAATATATAACTAAAAATTATGTGGGTAACCATTACATACATACAAATATAACATTAAGTGAAGATCTTGGGTTTGACCCCAGACACTACTTTGTGGTATATTTGCATATGTGTAATTGTTACCCACATAACTAGGTATTTTTTGCAGTGAGGAAGAACAAGCCTGCGTTTCAATGTGCATACTAACCTACCCAAATAGTATGTAAAATTAGTAATTCAGTCTATATTTTACAGTATTGTAAAGTATAAGTCTTGTGACAATGCATAGTCTATGCAAAACCATCCTTTGTCATTCTGAGTATATACATATTGATATGACATGGCATGGACATGCATACTTTTTATACTTCTTCCTTTGATATTAATTTAGAAAAAAATAAGATGAGTGTTTGTCAAATGGTAGACATTTAAACTTGGAAATAAATGTCAAAGACTTTATAACAGTGTTAAATTAGATTTTCCATGGAATATTTCCACCATGTATATTTCCTTGTCTGCTGTAAAGTAATGCAGGGAGTCTTGTGAGAGGTTGTTAAGCCAGCCTATCAGAATTTAGCAGTCTCATCTCTGATTGGCTGGATTTATGTCATATTGTAACTTTGAGTTGTGTTGAGCAAGCGAGCAGTAGAGCAGTCAGAGCGGGTATCAGAGCGCAAGCAAACGAGACGTTGCACATGTGAAATATAACGTCGGCGCACATCCAAATAAGCTTATTTTAAATGCAAAATTGATTTTCGTTTGATCAAAATAGTTTCTTATACAAAACTCAGTTTACGTGCAGAATTGTGGCAGAATAGTAGCCCTATATGTCTGTGCCTATGAGCAAAGATGGCAGTAGTCAGGTCCCATACTTGCAGGGGAATCATGAACCTGACGAATAATGAATGGAATGAAAAGCCAATAAAAGTCAAGTCAAGTCTTTATTTATATAGCGCTTTTACAATGACGATTCTTTCAAAGCATCTTCACAGTGTTAAACAGGACAATATTGCAACAAAAGGACAACAAATCAAACATCATTTGACCATTTTTCACTCTTTTAGCAAACCTATGCATACATTCAACATTGCATGGACCTTAAATTATATTCAAACATTTGTTCTCTTGTATCTAAATAAAAGTTGCATGTGTAAAAGTTTGTTTTTATGACATAAATATTTCAAAGTTCAGTGTCTATACAAACATACATGAATAATAATGACATCATGTTGGTTTTTAATTGTTTTTTTCCGGCCTGTTCATAACTTTTATGTGTCTAAAATATTAAGGCTCTCTGTAGATTGTGTTATACGGTATATCTGAATTGTGTGGATGACACTTAATATCTAAATAAGTGAGAAAACCACCCTGTTTTTAATCATTTGTGATGCACCATTAGTCAGTCATTATTATTCTGCATATATTCATTATATAAGGAGTGAAATCTGTACAAATGCCATGATTATATTCTCAAGTTCCAAATAAAATCTGGTCATGAAAGATAAATTCCAGCAGCCGAAGCGTTTGTGGTTTTTGTTAGACCGTAGGCTACATTTTAGCCTCTATTATGTTCGTGCTTGTAATTGTAAAAAGTTTAAACCTCTGTAGTGTGTTCTGGGCCGAATGACAGAATTCAACGGGACAGGCTCCATTCATCATCCTGCAAATGAGAGATGAACGTGTATTTTCAATTGTCATTAAGACAAAGGATGCATTATTCTGTCTGCATAAACGCCACAACAACATCTGTAAAGTATGTTTTTGCTTTGCATTAAATGAGATGGTGTCCGTTCATCTTTGATCAACCGGCAGACAGACACACACACTGTACTTCTGAGAGATGCATTTTATTACAAATGTGCTGCTGTTCATTGTTGCAAAATATTTCACAAATTCAAACGAGCTGTTCACAATTAATCGATCAAAAAACATCAATACTGAACATCATATGTCAGGCCAGTCAACAAAAACAGATCCAAGCCAGATACGCCATGTGTCTCTATTAGTCCATATAAGCATGTGTATGATTTTCTCTACAGTCACGCAACAGTGCACTTAAACTGATTTCCATCCACCGCTTTTGAATCCTCATTCTGTATTTTGTAATACTGATCCTAATGGGCATTGCAGGGATGGAGAGACACATTGTGAACAGAGAGAATTGTCTGCTGCAAAAAAGCTAAAAGAACAAGAGCTGGCAGAGCAGGGCTGATATTCAGCCAGAGACTTCCAGAAGAATGTCTGGGGGTGAAACAAAACACACACACACACACACACACACACACACACACACACACACACTTGGGTTTCAAGAGAAGTTTTTTTTTTGTGCTGCACCATATCATTTATGCTGGAATCTTGACAATGGGTCGCCTAGCAATTGTGGCTTTGGCAGTTTTGTAAACAGAATTACAGTGAAAATAAAAAAGAAGCATATAATAGAGCGAGTAGCTAATGACACCTGAGATGGTGAGAGACTGACCAAGAAAACAACAGAACCAGCTGAATTTTTTTTTTTGGTGTGGGGGGAAGAATAATTTTTAGCTTGTGTGGGTTTAGAAGTTTATTCTTAAGTGAACCTTTTTTTACTTATTTACATACCATGGAATACAGTAGTTTTATTATGTCCAAAAAAAGTACTGTGGTGGTACCATGATACAGTGATAATATCAGATAGTAATGCTATGATACTTTGAAATCTACTGTACCATGTTGCTTAAATTTATGTACCATGGTAGTACTATGATGCATGACCTAAAAAACTTGACGTTACCACTGAACATATATACAAAAAAAGTACTGTAAATGTAAAACCCCCCACAAAAAAACACGATGGAACTGTGTCCTAAAAACATATTACCATAGTACATGGCCAAAAATATGGTATGGTACTGCTATAGTATTTCTGAAAACATGGTATTACCACTCACCTAAAGGATTATTAGGAACAACTGTTACATTTCTCATTAATGCAATTATCCAATTAACCAATCACATGGCAGTTGCTTCAATGCATTTAGGGGTGTGGTCCTGGTCAAGACAATCTCCTGAACTCCAAACTGTCAGACTGGGAAAGAAACGTGATTTAAGCATTTTTGAGCATTGCATGGTTGTTGGTGCCAGACTGGCACTTTTATATCTAGTATTTCAGTATAGGGCAGTATTTCATAATCTACTCAGTTACTGGGATTTTCACACAGAACCATTTCTATGGTTTACAAAGAATGGTGTGAAAAGGGAAAAACATCCAGTATGCGGCAGTCCTGTGGGCGAAAATGCCTTGTTGATGTTAGAGGTCAGAGGAGAATGGGCCAACTGAGTCAAGCTGATAGAAGAGCAACTTTGACTGAAATAAGCACTTGTTACAACCAAGGTATGCAGCAAAGCATTTGTGAAGCCACAACATGCACAACATTGAGGCGGATGGGCTACAACAGCAGAAGACCCCACTGGGTATCACTCATCTCCACTACAAATAGGAAAAAGAGGCTACAATTTGCACAAGCTCACCAAAATTGGACAGTTGACAGTCTCGATTTCTCAATTTTTGACATTCAGATGGTAGAGTCAGAATTTGGCAAAAACAGAATGAGAGCATGGATCCATCATGCCTTGTTACCACTGTGCAGGCTGCTAGTGGTGGTGTAATGGTGTGGGGGATGTTTTCTTGGCACACTTTAGGCCCCTTAGTACCAATTCGGCATCGTTTAAATGCCACAGCCTACCTGAGCATTGTTTCTGACCATGTACATCCCTTTATGACCACTATATACCCATCCTCTGATGGCTACTTCCAGCAGGATAATGCACCATGTCACAAAGCTTGAATCATTTCAATTTGGTTTCTTGAACATGACAATGATTTAACTGTACTAAAATGGTCCCCACAGTCACCAGATCTCAACCCAATAGAGCATCTTTGGGATGTGGTGGAACGGGAGCTTTGTGCCCTGGATGTGCATCCCACAAATCTCCATCAACTGCAAGATGCTATCCTATCAATATTGGCCAACATTTCTAAAGAATGCTTTCAGCACCTTGTTCAATCAAGGGCATGTAGAATTAAGGCAGTTCTAAAGGAGAAAGGGGATCAAACTTAGTATGGTAACTAATAATCCTTTAGGTGAGTGTACATGTCCAACAAACCATGGTGGAAGCATATCTTAAAAAAACATGGTATTACCATAATACATGCCAAAATATGGTATTAACATTGTACTTCTGAAACATATTACAGTATACGTGACCAACAAACCATTGTGGAAGCATATCTTAAAAAACATGGTTTTACTATAGTACATTACTTAAAAAAAGCATGTACCATGGCATAACATGTATTACCATAGTACATGTAAAAAAACAAAACAATTATACAATTATGGTATTACCGTATAGTAAATGGCAGAAAACAAGGCATTACCATAGCTGTCCAAAAACCATAGTGGAACCATATCCTAAAAACATAGTATTACCATAGTACTTGGCCGAAACCAAGGCATTACCATAGAATCTCATCAGGCTTCTGTGTAGTCAAGAGAAGAGCAGAAACAAACCTTCAGAGCCACTCATACCTCTTTCTTTACTGCAATATTATAGCCCAGGCGTTTCACTTTAGATACAGTATACTTGAAATATCACTTGTCTTTCATTTTAATACCTTGTTTTCATCTTTTTTAGCAAGTATCCATATCAAATATCTCAGAGATGGTAAACGAATAGAGGGTCAGTGCTTAGCTCCAAAAACCCACATTACATACATTCCAGTATTTTAATGTACCGGTATGTTTTAAATGACTTCTCAGATGATTCTATTATTTATCATTCTGCAACTATGTATTATATAATTACATAATATTACTACTACTAAAACTATGACTCGCAAAGAAAAAGCTGATACTCATTTCCACATTAAACCCTGAAGACTGAAGCCACACTCTGGCAGTAATTCAAAAACTAGTAAGTACCAAGCTTACCAAACTTACCAAGTCCTGGTAAGCGTTTTCTAAGAACAATGCTTTTGCATGGAATGTGGGCCTGTTCAATCAAGCACAAGCAGAATTGTCACATGAAACTTTGGTTTAGTCTACTTGTCCAACAAAAATATCTCAAACACAACAAAATATAATTACTATTAAGATATTAAGACTTGTTTTTTGTATGTATGTATATGTATGTATGTATATGTATGTATGTATGTATGTATGTATGTATGTATGTATGTATGTATGTATGTATGTATGTATGTATGTATGTATGTATGTATGTATGTATGTATGTATGTATGTATGTATGTATGTATGTATGTATGTATGTATGTATATATATATATATATATATATATATATATATATATATATATATATATATATATGCATGTGTATGCCGTAAATTATGCATTATTTTGCATCTTGCTGAATAAAAGTGTATAGTATAGTTTATTCAAGGAAATATCTAAGAAAAATCTTAATATATTATGCAGTAAATGTATCTTGTTTTTTTGTTTTTTTAAATATTTCATCATTAAATAATTCACAATGCAACAACTAGCTCCATCCTTTAGTCTTTTTTTTTGTTTCTGTTTACTTTGTTTTCAACAATCAGTTCTCTATGCAGAGTTTCTGTAATAGCCATCCATTGAATGTTCATTCTAAATGCATTTGAACATCGTTTTCTTTTCTTTTTTTAAAATGCCGAATATGTATCACTGCACTGCAAGCGCCCCGTTTCTGAAGCACCTCTTCAAACACACCTTGCTGTTTAAAGCTCCAGCACTTTCACTTCATTACTCTTGGCATCAAATCATCTTGTTTTTGAACTGTTGTAAAGTACAGTTTTTTTTCCTCTAACTCCTCTGCCACACTATTTACTAGTCTTTTGCGGGTCAACCCAAATGCGAGCGCTATTTCAATTAAAGTTAATTCAAATGCTGCCTCACCGCCCCGCTGATTGAGAACAGTTGTTGTTCACAGTTTTCTGAAAGGTGACATTATTAAGCTTCCAGAAGCGTTAAACATTTGGCTTCAGGAGGTCTGGCAGCTCGCCTTCCTGACTTTTGCTTTTTATCTGTCTCCTGCATCTTTTCTCTCTTCCCCTTTTCATTTAGCGTCAGCATTTTTTGGCTTGTGTACCTCATTATTTCATAGGTTTGTTTAGGTTGGAGTGGGGCGTGGGTGTGCTTTCTGCATTGATATCACTCCATTGAGCTTGACTTTTTCACAGAAGAGATCAGTCCTCAGGTTAAAGGCTCTTTTTTTCTCTTCACTCTGCAGGTTTGGCTCCTGGGAAATGCTATCAGAGACTCAAGTCACAGAACCCAAAGCGGCAGCTGTGAGGCCTGATTCATGAGAAACCTCAATGATGTTTCATTTTCAAGCACAGCGATCACATTCAGCTAACAGTGGGCCATGGCATTCCCAGCACCCGCTGAGACAACTGTCGGATGATGAGGCAAAACAAAGTATCAGTGATTGTGTATATGAACTTTGAACTTCAACCGAGCAACAAGGTTTTGAGAAATTTCTGCAAAAAGGTGTGAGAATCTTTACATGGTCACTTTACCTTGTGAACGGACTGCAGATACCGAATATGACAGCTTTGCCTCATTTAGAACAGTGTCTCGATTAGATCATTCAGAGAAAATTAACTACCGCCACTTTTGCATGTTGTATATCAGCACAAAAAGCTGCATCTTATGCACTAATAATGTAGTTTAATCAGGCTAATTACACGATGCTATCCTTTTCTTTTCCTCAAAAACTCTCCTTTCCATGGAAGCACTTTTCCACTTCAAACTAAAAAAAATAAAAAGTTAATGCTGCATTCACGCCATGTTCACTAAATACAACCCAAGTTAGGTTGAATATGGACAAACCCAGCAATTGGGTGAATGGGTTGTTTTAACCCAGCAGTTGGGCTAAATGTTTGTTTAAAACAACCCAATTGCTGGGTTTGTCCGTATTACAACACAGCTTGGGTTGTCTTTAACCCAGCATTTTTTTAAATGTTGTAATTACCGAAAACATAACTCCATATGCCTTTGAACTGCTCTTGCGGCACTGATGCCATACACAGATCGGTCTGCACAGTGCTAGTCTAGAAATCTAGAAAAGCTAGTCTAGATGCACCCTAGTGATAGCAAATCTAATTTGCAGAGTGTCGTCTAGCAACTCTCAATAGACTTTTGAGCTGGAAAAACCAAACTCTAGTCAGGCCAATCACATCATGTATAGAGTCGGTAGGCAGGCTTAACATAATTACGGCAGAGTTTCGGAGGTTCCACGGGCTACTTGTAAACAAAGAAGCTGGCGAACGGCGATCTTTCGAATCGTCTTTGGCCGCGATTCTGGAAGACTTGGAGTTGAGCTTTTTTTCCAATTCGCTATCCAATTGCGTGTTGAATGAGTCTGAAAGACAACCGTTTATCCCAATGAAATCAGATTCATTTAAATACTCTCCCCCAATAAATGTTGCATCTGAAAGGGCAACTCCTTAGCCTAGAAATCTAGATGCACCCTAGCGGCAGCAAATCTAATCTGACGCGAGTGTCGTCTAGACACTCTCAATACCTGCTGAGCTGTAAAACCTAAAACTCTGGTCAGGCCAATCACATCGTGTATAGAGTAGGTGGGCGGGGCTTAACATAATGACGGCCGAGTTGCGTTTACGTGCTACTAGTAAACACAGAAGCTGGCGAACGGCGGTCTTTCGAATCAGCTTTGACCGCGACTCTGGAAGACTTGGAGTTAAGCTTTTCTCTGAAAAAAAGAACGGCACTGAAGTCATTCTTAAAAAGGGAAGATGTGTTCAGAGTTTTGCCGACCGGATACAGCGAAAGTTTAATCTGTCAACAAGCTCCGCTTCACGTTGCTCTGGTTGGTTGTAGCAGAGGCAGTTTGAAAGACAGCCGTTTATCCCTCCTTTCGGATTGAGCCCTGCCAATGGTGAGATTCAAGACCAAACATCTTGATGTGTGTCTGGCTTGTCAGGCTAGCAACTCCTACAATTGCATATTTAATAAGTGTCCACGCCTTTTTAGCGCTAAATTTTCACTGCGTGTCTTTATTAAATCCTGACAGCAGGTTTTTTAATGACAATTTTTTTTCCGGACGCAAGCTATTTTTCAGGTGTCAAAATGGCCCTATCTCACAATTAACGTGTTTTTTGTTTTTTACTTTGAGGTGGAAAAAGGCCTATTTATCTTTCTGCAAATTAGACTTGCTGTAAATTGCACCTTATTCAGAAAACTCAATATTTGTGTTCTTGTGCATTAATTGTAAAAGGCCCGTTTGCATCATTACCTGATATGCATGATTCTCTTTGTGAATCAAGTACTAAAACTACACTTATATTAGCTGACTCAATTAATTTAGCTTCATAGCTTCACGGAGGCTGGGACATTGTCTATAGTCTGTGTCTGCACTGGTCTCAACGAGCTCATCTTACTATGGTTGGAATCAGTTGATCTGTTGAAACCTTATTACTGCTCTTGCTTTCAGAGAGAAAGGGAGAAATTAAACACTTCCACATGGCCAGAAGAGAACTGTGATGGAGCCCAGATGTGTATGTATGAGGAGAGCCAGCATTAGCTGCTTTGGGCCTGAAACTACACCAGATTGTATGTAATTTTGTTGTCCAACACTGATGGTTTGGACCGATAGTAGGGCTGATTCAAATGAGTGATTGCTGGCTGTTGATCCTATGGATTATGAACAAATGCATCCATTATGGATGAAGGTCAAGGACTAAGAGTCATTTGAATTGATCCCAAGAGCATTTGCAGAGCAGTATAGTAATGTCCATACACACAGCACTATAGCAAAGGGGCACAACAGCACTCAGAGTAACTTATGTAATAGCCAATAGTTGGATGAAGCCAGAAATACTGTTCCAGCAACCATCATCATCTTGCATATCTTGGTTACTGTTACTCTTCCATGTGCTCAATATCCCTCTCTGTGTTCCCCTCCATTTTAAGAGTGTAAGGACGGTGGTGTTCCCTTTCCAAGAAAGGCTGTGGCCAACCCTCCAGCATGCTCTAATGCCATAATGACTGTAGCAAATCACAAGCAGAAGATCGAGGCGCTCTGCCATTTGCCTGGTTCTTCTATGAATGACTGTGTACACACACAATTGGCTGACACACAATATACTGTGTATACAGTTGCAACCAAAATGATTCATCCCCCCCAGAAACTTTTATAAGTTACAAATATGATTTTCTAAAGATACAGTTTTAAATGCACTTATAACAGCTTAGAGGCAAATAAGTGACCATTTCAATATATAATGTAATGCTATATATATGTTACAGATTTTGTTTTGTTATACAGCGATGTCTTAATTACTCATCCCCTATTCAACACTGCTGTTTTTAAGTCATTTATTTGTATAGTATAGTACAAAATTGTGTTAAAACACAGTGAAGCTTTTGAAAACTATAACAAAACTGAATTAGCTTGTGCTGTTACACATGTATTTAGCCAGTGCATGTGCTAAAGTAGAATAGCAAAGATCTGCTTAGTTACAAACATTCTTCCAAATATTGTCCTTTGTGTTCAGCAGAACAAAGAAATTTATACAGGTTTGGAACAACTTGAGCATGACTACATTTTTGATTGAATTATCCCTTATGGGGAATACAATGTTTGATAAGAGGAACTGAGAAAATCCCTCAATTTACTGCCAAAGACTTTTGCGATGACCTAACGAAAAGAGGAAAAAAACATTTCAATAGACTTCTTGAATAGAAGAACACTTAGACAAGCATGGCCTTCATGTTGGAACATTTTGCCCCATGCAACTCTTGACCAGGAAGAACATGAGAGACTTGACTTGAATGTGCTAAAATTCATTTGGATAGACCTGTTGAGTTCTGGAAGAACAAACTGAAACTTTTTCAAAAAGTGTCAAAGCTTATGAGCTGAAGAACCATGATCAAATGTGAAGGCATTCCAAGGTAGTCTTGTTATGGGGGTCCTTTACAGTTGTAGGAAGTTGAAATCTTGACTGTATGAAGGGCATCATGAATTCTTTGAAGCATCAAGCCATTTTGGCAAAGATGGTGGTGCCTTCAGTGCAGAGACTGAAGCTTGATGATCAATGGACATTCCTGAAGGAAAGCCGTCCCTAAGAATACATCCAGATCTACTGAAGCTTGGTTCAGGGATCAGTCGCAGAATGTTCTTTAGTGGCCTGTACAATCTTCAGATTTAAATCACATTGAAAATATTTGGTGGAATTGATGAAAGCAGTGGTAACGTGAAAACCAAAGATGATCAGTGATCTGGAAGCTTTTTCAAGCGAGGAATGGGCTAAGATTGTAGAGAGGCGACAGAAGCTTCTAAGCACTTACAGGCAGCGTTTATCAGAGGTTATAAAGAATAAAAGATTCTGCACAAAATTTGAGAGGGTTGAATATGACACATGAACGTCTAGAAAAATTCTTCAACTTTATATTAAAGGTGCACTATATAGTATTATTGCATTCAAATGTCAAAAAACCACCAGGCCAGTGTTATATATTTTGTTCAGTTGAGTTCTTACAATATCCCAAATGTTTTCAATGATTTGTAAATTGAGAAAATTGCTATTTTCACCAAGGAAAATAGTCAGTTTGCATTATATGTTACCCTCGGTTTTCGGTTTTATTCTGCTGAAACGCTTTACTCTTAGCAGTGTGCAACAAGTGTCACAGCAGCAGCATACTCATGACTGCAGAAGCGGAAATGGCACCAGCGACTGTGTCCCTTCATCATAAAAGTCCCACTGCTTGTGAGCCGTGTGTTTGCATAACAATCTCTCCAGCGGTCTTGCTCAGCTCCACAACACTCGGTCCTGCTCTGCTTCACTACAGTAAAGTTAATAATCACATCCATGAACATGATTTCTGCCTGACTCTCACCCCTCCCCGGTTGTGGGGTGAAGAACACGTCCCAAGATTCTGAGCTCAAACAGGACGTCATCAAACTATGCCTTTGTTTTTTGTGTAACAAAAAGTTACACAAAAGTGTAGTTAAAGTGTAGCTTTAAAGGGATTGTTCACCTTCACTTAGGTGAACTATTTTGAATTTGATCTCACTTGCAGGCAGTGATGGTGTGGGTACGGCTGATGAAGTGTTGTATTTTAAGTAAAAAATTATATAAATACTGTTTGGTTTCTCACACAAACCGATCGTTTCGTGTCTTAAGACATGAATGTATCGCCACAAGCTGCTGTGTTTAATATGGATGCGCATGTCTGTGTTTTTTAATGTCATAGAAATGCACCCCATTGACCTGCATTATACGAGCAACTGTTGGAGTTAAAAATCTTCATTTGTGTTCTGGAGAAACAAACACCTACATCTTGGATGATCTGGGGGTAAGCAGATAAAAATCTAATTTTTATTTTTGGGTGAACTTTCACTTTAAATCACTCAAATGTGTATTAATAAACTTTCTACTAGTGCCTGAATTTTATTTAATTTAAAGATAATGTTTTTAAATCATATCAGCTTGTTTTTGTCATGTATACTTTTGAAATATTTATGTGCAAAGACAGGTTGAAAAATTAAATGACACCTTCATAGCTGTGATTAGGATGTGTCATGTTTGCTGTAATCTGCTTATAAAAGTCTATCTGTAATCTTTTAATTTTCTTCTATAAAATTGTCTATCTTTTAATCTTTTTTTAAGACAATTGATTAGATGATATGGCTGGATGTTTCAGCTAGCCTGGGCCTGTTTGTTTATCAAATGAAGAACAGGTTTTTCTGCCTTCATGGTGACTTTGAAAGGGGACAGTAACTGTTACTCACAACTGCTCTGCCACCGCATTGCAGAAGATAAAAGGTCATAAAAACAAATGAATTATTTAAATCAATACTGTACTAATATATGAACATGTAGACTCTGATAGATGACAGACCTGTGCTGTTACATCATGTGCTGCTGCTGATGGCTATAAATTACAATTATGAAAACTATGAATTTCCAGTGAGCTGGAATCTAACTTTCTCTAGTGAATATCACTGACCACTACATTACATTTTGGAAAAATTATGAAAAATGTCAAGTGGGAAAAAATATGTGCAAGTGGATAATTTGTGCTTCAAAAGAAGAAGCACCAATGGCTTGACTGGAATGGAAGTAATGGAGTGACCTATTGGCTACAATAGAAGATAAGGGAGTAAAAAAATTGGGGGAGCAAATATTACACACTAAGGATATTAGAGAATGATTTGTAGATGGAAGAGGTTCTTGTGCTATATCTGCTTTTGCAACAAAAATACAGAGCAGGCTACACAACTAAATATTAAGTAGCCAAACGTTTTAGGATATTTTAACCAAAGTAACATCAAAGATTCGGCTATAAATGAAGTACAGGATGAATCTCACATAGAGACCTTAGAGCTGTTTTGCAGCACAAAGATGTTCCAGGTGAGTTTTCCCTTTTTTCCCCTCAGTTTTTGTAGTGTTTTGTAACATTAAAGGGATATTCCACCGTTTTTTTTTCATTAAAACTGTTTTTCCCTTAACTAAGACGAGTTGATACATACCTCTCTCGTCTCAGTGCGTGCACTTAATCTCTCTGACGCGCGGTGACGAACTGATAGAATTTAGCTTAGCCCACTAAGCCCAGTTCATTCACTTTGGTACAAAACAGAGATTAAGTTAGAAAAGACCAAGCGTTAGAAGGTCCACTTTTTCCCAATTTAAATACAGTTACACAAATAGTTGAACTACCAAGTATGATGACACAAAATAAAATGTGCCGCTTTTCTAAGCGGGTTAAAAAGGATAATGTATGGCGGGAGAGCACTTCTGAGAGTACTTCGAAGTAAAAAGCACAGTAAAAAGTCCTGGCTGAAAAATCCTCTCCCCCTCACTTTTTACTGCGCTGAGTCAAAGTACTCTCTGCGATCTCTGTTTGGTACCAAATGAATGAATGTGGGTTAAGCTAAGTGTTATCAAAATGTCACCATGATTAAGTGCATTTCACTTGAGCAATACTCTGCTGACTGTCTTCTTTAAAATGAGACCAGACTTATGTCTATATTCCAAAGCATTCTTGAATTGCAACCATTTAAGTTTGGATAGTGAATTTTCATTTATATTTTCAAAAAGGGGGGTGACACTTAAGGGGTTAAAATAAACAAACATGTTTACTTAAAGCTGCAGTGCATAGTTTTTCCTCTTTGTTGCCATCTCTGTTCGAAAACTGCAATTGCAGTTATTCCCAGAATTATCAATTTTACGTGAGTTGTGCCTCGGTCAGCAGTGCGGAGGAATCCAATGTTTTGAGGAGAATGCGCACTTGTCAGTCACAAGGTTTCATTTAGGTGAATTTAAACAAGTGGCTTAACACATCTCGTTGTCATGTAAGGGCTCTGTTCATGTTGGACAGACATTTTAATCGCATTTTGTCTGTTAAGAGGCAAAAATACACTTTACGTTTATGCCCCCATACCTTCCGTTTTAGCAGAGTGGGGGCTCTTGGCATTCACTGTAATAGCTCCGTGTTGCAAGCACCAATCTGGTTCGTTTTTTTTTCTTCTATAGACTGTACTCACAAAGATATAACTATCAAGATAAACTTAAAAATTCCCTCCCTGGAGTTGTCCTTCAAGGTAAGTTACGTTTTAAGTTGCTGTGCTTATTCACTAAGTGCTATTGTTAACATGTTAGCAAATTAACAAGTTATCATTTTCTAAATTAGTTTGTTATAGCTAGCAAAATATTTATGTTGAGATAACCAGATAATTTTAAATTCAATGCATAAGTTAGAGTACTAAAATATTTAATGTTTAGAACAAAAAAAGAACAAAAAAATGTGTGAGTACAAAATAGAAATCTTACTTAAACTGAGTTTCTTAACTTAAAAAAATTCTCAAATTCTACAAACTGAAAACTTGATAGTTCTGTTTACTTAAAATTTGGAACATTATAACCCGAGAAATGTTATATAATTATATAGCATAACACAAGACCACCTAGATTGGCCAGCACAAGTGCAGCTAGTTAAGTATAATACATTTGACTAAATTGATTTTTATATTTTCTGGAAAAAACAACAACAACATTTAGTGCTGCTTACCCATGTTAAACAATTTTTAAAAACTTGAAGAAACATATGTGTGTTCAATTTTTGTAGCCAACATCACTGTCCTCCATTCATTTGCCATAGCTTTGAGCCAGTTGTGACGGTATCTAGATTTTTTTTTAATTAAATCTTATATCAACATATAGTTTTTGTCATGGATGCTTTTGATAACCGGCTGCTTCATTGTAAATTTATGCATACGATGTTCTGGTCCCCCAATGGCTGGGCTAATGAGATTTATTTACTCATCTGTTGGGTGAAAATTGAATATTTGATATCTTGAAGATATGTAAAATGAGAATGGGAATGAGACGTTTAAAAGTTGAACTTCTTTTTAACTTGAAGGCTGTGTTTTTAGAATGCTGTGTCATGCATAAGGTGCTGCAAAAGATGCAAAACACAAGTGCAGTGGTCAAACACGTATGTCTATCGTGTTTACATAAAATATAAAAGTAGTACTGGAAAATGTGTTCTGTGTGAATGATCCCTAACCCCTACCTCTAAGAATAAGCTAAAGTAATAATAACACTGCCTTTGCAAACACCATTGAATATTAATCGCAGCTGTCACCACTCATTATTGGTGTACAGAGTACATTATGACAGTCCTCTGAAAGTTTGATTGAGAGAGATCATGTCAGTCTACACCCGTGAGTGTCGTAACACTCCCCAAAAAGCACTAAAGCTTGTTTTGTGAGTCTTCTGTTCAATGACGTGACGTCAAAGAAAGAATGGCTCACTTTTCCCTTGAAACTTATTACAGAAGTGTTCCATGTCTCTTCTCTTGCAAAGCCTATTCATTTCTTTTTCTGTTGCACAGTAATGCTCAAACATTAGTTCCGATAAGATTGCACGTCCCTGTACTGATAACAGTTGTTTAATGGTTTGGCCACATATCAGAATTGAGTAATACTTAGTGTTGGTGCAGAAAACCCAGCCTAGTGAGTGAGCATGGGAGTAGTAATGCAAGAATTTGCTTGACAAAAAGTAGACCTCATGAGACCTTTCTGTGTGCTAAGAGTGCAATGTGCTGCAAGTGCAATATATGTCATTTCATCAGCTTGGTGCGTGTTGTGACATGAATGAGATTAAGCTCGTAAAACCGTATGACTCAGATTTGCACTTGTGCCCTGCCAGCAGACTGTCTTATCATCTCTGTTTCCGAAGAATTTGCTTGGCCTCTTCTTTGTTCTATTCTGATGATGAAAAGATCGAAGTAGGAGACGGGAGACGGGAAAGTTTATGCAGACTAAGACTGGACAGAGGAGAGAGAATGGACACTTGGCAGTGAACAGAAATCTGAGAGCTCATCAATCACTCTGTAATGTTATGTAATCGAGCTCTGCTGGAGAGGGCGGAGACCCACACGAACAGCTGCGGCCGATCTGAGCACGCTAAGCAAGAGTAAGCAGCGCTGTGGGAAAGCGAAGAAATGTGGGAGTAGGGAGGAAAGCAGTTGCACCGCATTTATCCTGCAGCTAACATCACGATCAGCATATAGTCCCACTCAGGATAAGTGTTTTTTTAATGAACTCTGTACACTGTCTACAAAGATCTGGAGTGCACAAGGTCGACAATTGCCTCACCATGTGCTTCTGCCTCGGTGACGGTGTGAAAACAGTGAATTAATGCATGCAATTAAATACACATTCAGCTTTAAAAGATAGCCAGTAATGTTTTGTTGTAGTGGTTAAAATGCAGGGCCTGTAACCCAAACATTCCAGGGTTGGGTTCTGGAAATAAAATTCCCATTCATTTTCTTCATAGAAAAATTGGTTTTAGTGATTTATATACAGACTTTTTGAGACAAGCATAAGATTGGAGGTTAGTAATCAATATGCTTCTGTTGAAGCATTTAAAAAAAACATATTTAAAGAGAGAGTTCACCCAAAAGTGAAAATGTGGTGTTTATTTGCTTACCCCCAGTGCATCCAAAATGTAGGTGTATTTGTTTCTTCAGTAGAACACAAATGAAGATTTTTAACTTCAGCCGTTGCAGTCTGCCAGTCATAATGCATGTGAATGGGGAACAACTATGAGAGTAAAAATAAAACCTGCTGAGACAACATACACAAAAACCGTGCTGCTCCTGATGACACATTGATGTCTTAAGACACAAACTGAACGGTTTTTATGTTTTTTTTTTTTTTTTTTACCTCCTATCCAGACGAATCTCATCTAGTGTTCCCAATCCCATCCGTCATTCCGGTAAGGTTAAACTGGCGCAATCATAGACATATATTATGTAGATTCCTCATTTGGCCGATATATGTGTGCCAGTTTGACCTTACCAGGCGGAAGTAATAGCGGATGAGACCACAGCGTTGTCTGTCAATTGCGTGATATCTGCGTTACCCTCGGTTTCTTGTTTTATTCTGCAGAAACGCTTTACTCGTAGCAGTGTGCAACAAGTGTCACAGCAGCTGCTGAGCAAATGCACAGAGTAATGTCATAACATCATTTTCAACACACTCAAATGTATCTAATATAATAAACAGAGCTATGTTACCTCAAACTCATGACCAGAAAAGCAGAAATAGCGCCCGACGACTGTCCCATCATAATAAAAGTCCCTCCGCTTGCGAGGCATGTGTTGTGTAACAATCGCTCAAGCTGCCTTGCTCAGCTCCACAACACTCTGTCCTGCTCTGCTTTATACTAGTTAATGAAAATGCTTAGACGTCCCGGCTCCTTGGTTTAAATAGCACGTAAGGACTCAGCTGAACAAAATATATAACACTGGCCTCATGGTTTTTGGTTATTTTGCTGCAAAAATACTACATAGTGCACCTTTTAAAGCATCAATGGACTTTTTGACAAGTGATTAACAGTCACATGTTTCTGGAACCGAGTACCCATGACGCAAAGATGGCAGGCCGTGTACTTCAAGGGGGGCTTGACATGTGCCTTCTGAGTGACAGCAGCTGAGATGAATGGGAAAGGTATCAGATAACTTTCTATGTGTGTTACAGACCTCCTTGGTTCATTCCCCACAATGAGCAAGCCAAGAGCCATCACCACTGTGCCCTTGAGCAAGGTACTTAACCTTAGGTTTCTCCAAGGGAATTGTACCTATGGTAAAATCATGCCATCATTCTAATGCAACACCTCATAGGCTTGTTCATTTGGTAATACATGATGGTTATATTCTATTTTAAGACAAAATCTGCTCCTCACCAATGCACTGATTTCTCTTTGGCAGGCTGTTTGACTGTGAGACTTGTGTGCCAAACATCCTTCATTCAGCATGTGCCATGGCGGGTATCCTTCCCTCTTGGATCAAACCACGTTTCCATGCACGTTAGGGCTCAGAAACATGAGACATCACATTTGCTAGGGGTAAAATAGTGTCGTCGCTCAATTAGGAAACGTGTTGATGCCGCCCAAAATAAATGAATAAAGTTATAAGCAAGTGTGTGCTGGTCGTCTTCAGGAGCTCTAAGCTGTCAGTCACGCTCCTGACCTCCACATCCAGAACATGACCTCAGAGGCCTGGAATCAGAGCCATATGATCAGCACGCTCTGAACGCAGAGTCCAGAGGTCATCTGAGAACCTGTTATTAGCTCTGAGCTAAGGGTGAAGGAACCATGTAGTGTTTGCAGTCACGGTGTGACTTCAGTAAATGATCAAATTCGCTTTCGATATTTCTTTCAAAATAAGCACACTGTTTCTCTCTGCAAGAAAGGTTTCAAGGGTTTTACACGATCCCAGTGCAGGTGCTGCTAAGCTCTTTGGAATGTGTTGACACTAATCCCATTTTAGTTTAAGCTATTAAACCATCTAATAAGTTTTGATTAATCTGCTAAGACCTTGTTAACATGTGCGAAGCTACTGCATTTTATGAAAGGTTAGGGGTTATGTGTTTGCTGGGATTAGTTGATTCCTTCTGTTGGTGTCTCTTCATGTTACCAGATATTAATCATATGTACTTATGGGTTGACTAAAGGCTTCACTGCCTTGTCATTTTTTGTGGAAACCGGCCCTGTTTACTTGTTACTGTGATTTCTTTTTATGTGACAGTTTTATGGAGTTTTTGAGGTGATTTGCTCAGAGGAAGCAATTAGCCTTTCCCTTCTTTAGAAGTGGGAAGACGCCACTTGTCAACATTTGAATTAATGGCTTTGATAGGCATTTATAGGTTTGAAATGATATAGCATGTAAAGCATGTCTGCAATATGTTCACTTTTGAATTGTCGCCAAGCGCAAAGCGTCAGCTTGTCAAATAAACTGATTGATACAGAATCAGTGCATTTCTCCTGGCATAAAATTCCTTCATATTTTGCTCCTTCTCTTTTGCTTTGAAGTTTGAGATGAAGGGGAGAACAGCTGGGACGTCTGAAGCCAAAGGAAGAGTGTGGGAGGTGGTGTAAAGTGAAAGTTAAGCATTGTGGGTAAGTGTTTATGTGTGTGTGTGTGTGTGTGTGTGACAGGTGTCCACTGTGTTTCGCTGGAAAGGGACAGCAGCTATATTTAGCACATCAGACAAGTTTCCACCACTCCTGTCAGGCAACAGCATACCCATAATTACAGTGTATATTTGCGTGTGTGTGTGTGTCTGTTTTACTGCGTTTATTCTGGTATTTAACGTCAGAGGTCCATAAGAGGCATTGTGGGGGTTCTTGTTATGTCTGTAATACATCCACCATCAAATTATTTTGTTCTATTTCTTGATTAACATGCAAACCCTGCAATTCAACTGTTCTTTTAATTACTAAAACACAGTTTCTGCTCAATAACCTTTATGTGGCTCATTTTCATTTAGTCATTTAGTTATGTTCTGCTGTACTCTACTTCCACCTAGTGAACTGCTGTAACATCACACAGGAAGCAGAAACATATTTTTGTCATTCTTATAAAGCTATTTAGAGAATATTTGAAATAGCATACTACCATACTATGCTTACTATTCCTATAGTACGTATACTGGGCTCAGTATGCACATTTACTTAAACTATTAAAATAACTGTATTTATTTAATTTCATTAAATGACACTGAAATTAAATATAAATATTAGATGGAAAAACTTAACCTTAAAAAACTTACATTATATTTAGAACTTTAAATTAAATTTAGAACTGATATTTAGAAGTACTAAAGTTACTACAACTGAAATAAATATTAATTAAAGATAAATATATTTTTAAAAAATACAAAAAAGGAACAAGCCCATTACAGAAAGTACTAGAATTTACTAGTGCGCACACACAATATATACAGAAATAGGATAGACAAATACTAAAATAACACTGCCTCTATACTGTAGTTTAGTATTTTTTCCTCCATAATGCAATTTGTTTGACATGACATTACATTTCCAATGTGATGAAATAACCTAAATTAATGCGACTCATTATTTGATGTGCCTGCCAAAAATAACGATATTTTACATAAATATGAACTGGCAAAATACCCATTTAATTTCTGAGAAGTTACACACGTCACACACTTGTAATGTGATTAAGTCATGTGACAGTAATGTAACGTGCTATTTTTTGAAACATTATGTTTTACTTTTGAATACTGTGCAGTATTCAGCAAACTAGTATCCTATGATCCTTAATCAATGTGCTTGTTGATTCTGGAACACTCCGGCTTCAGTCTTGTTCCTGTAAATATAAATAACAATTTGGTGACAACAATTTGAATGAGAGTGACATTGCATAATACTGTTATGAAATTTATAAACAAAGACTGAAAGTATGATTATGTAACAGCCATTTGAGATGATGTGAAAACACAGTGTAAATTCATTGTAAAGTGACTAGTCAGTCAACATCATATGCTGTGCTCAAATACTATTTGCATAATTACTGCACCAAATTAGGTCTAAATGTCCTTTTTCAAAAGCTGTGCCTGCAAACACTGTCATTTCAAATTTGGTGGCAGTGAAGTGACTGTGATTTGTGTATGGAAACCATTTAACTGGATGTTCTTTGAAGGTAGAAGAGCATGGGTTTCCCTGTCAGCACCATCTTCTCAGTGGCAGATGAGGTCCGACAGGAGGGGGTGTTCTAAACTGCCAGCAGGATGAAATTTAAGACACTCTCTGAAGCCCCCCCATCTGTGACTCCTCCAATCCGACTTCATGTTGTTATTCTCAGTCCCCTCTAAGATTTATGCTGGTCACTTATGACTTTCCTTTGCTTTGCGACATTGTGATAGGTAAGACGTATCTCATATGTTAGATTTGCATGGACAAGTCAGTGCTGTACTTACACCGTATCTAAATTTTGGTAATGTTTTGTGTTATAAACTTTCCATATTATGGACCACTCATAAATTCAAATACAAGTTGTCTGCCTGGTGTGACCTTTGTAAGTTAGAAGCATGCGCAGGCACCTGAAATGTGGACAAATCACAAAATGCAATGTAGAGAAGTCAAATTATAACACTCAATTCTTTAAGTTGACAGCATTTTTAATCACTTGTCCCTAAAAATGATAATGCAGTACAAATTAAATATAGCCTAGTAACTATCGATAAAAGTTTGTATTATGCACTAAATAAAACAACTGTATGCATACAAATTCTACAAAGGATATTCGATGAGTTTAATTCGATTATGGTTTTAAATCGGGTACTGTTGGTTTGAATGAATCCTTTAAGTGAATAAAGCATTCCGGTTCATTCGAATGAATCGTTCATGGGTTTTTTTGTCCACTGAATGAATCAGCAGAAGACAGAATTCCTCCCAATGAGAACGAAGCTTGTTTGTGAATAACTGATCTATATAACGTCACATGTTGTTGATATATTGCAGTGTTAATATGTACAGGCCTTTACCTAATATTTTAATTAGCCTATGTTATAATAGCTATATTCAATTCAAATCTGCAAGTCAGTGTCTCTGAAAGTGTATGACAGTGCGCCATACTGAGATATGAATAGGCTATAAATAGAATTTAAAACCTATTGAAACAACATAATATTGTATATAATTTGTGGGTAAACGATTGACGCGTATACGTGTCGTTATGGATTTGAACGATAGTTTGCTAAATAACGTAGGTTAAATGAATGATTCGAATCAATCACCTGCTACACACTAAAGACTCTCGCTTGTCAACACTTTGTAAAAAAAAAAAAAACTGAAGCACGCATGCGTGGATTTAAACCGCTTTAAAACAGTGGAGTAGAAGTTTGACAGACTTGAAAGAAAGCACCTCAAACTTATATCTAAATGCATTAAAGCCTTAAAATCAGTCGACACCTGCCACGTTAGTTTATTATTTGGAAAAATCCTACATTCTGGTATACATACATGGTTGGAATATCTTTAGTTGTATCATGTTTTTCCTCTGTCGAATCATAAATAACGAATCCGCTCATGAATATTAATTTCACCATCCAGCGACGTTGCTTTGTAACCTTCTAGGCGCGTCCCCTCACGTGACTAATAAATATTCATGAGGCAAGCTTTCTCCGTAGTACTATTGGTGAATTCGTTTCCTATCGAGGAAGTTAAACATTCCGAGTAGTGATTCAACGCGCTTTTGCATTTACAGTGATTCATATCATTATCGATAGCGAAGCTTCATATAATGTGATGAACATAAACACAAAAGAAGGGCTAATTTGAGACGGTAGGCTGTTCTTTTCGTGATATTCAATTGCTGATGTGGAGCACAACCCATCAACCGTGTGTATCATATCATTGTTTTCATCCGTCATTGTCAATATCATTAATCGATAACATTTAGCTTCAATCCATATACATGTGTTGCATTTATTTGTCAGAGGAACGGTTTGAGGCACGCTTCTGTGATATATCTGAGGGAATGTGCTACTTGATATCGCTATGGCAACGTGTCATCAGTGCTTATGGACCAAAACATAAGCATCATCGTTGTGATACATTGCGGATCATTAATAAACATGTTTAAAAGCAGCTTGAAAAAGCGTACTTCCAAAATACATAATATATTATTACTGCTGATGCAGTAATTATTATGCAGCTTCACATTTACAAATGATTTATATTCAAAATCACTTGGTGTAAAAACAGAGAAAATACACTTTATTCAGATTACACAGTGGGGTTCAAAAGTGTGCGGCCACATTGAAATTCTGAGATTTGTAGTGTAAATTAAATTTAAAACAAATCAAACCTGATAGAGCAAGTTCTGATTTTACTAAGGTATAAAAAATGATTTAATATTAGTACATATTTATATATTATATACAATTAGCAGCGTATTTTGTCACATCTATTTACAAAAAAATAATGCTACAAATAATTTAATAGAATGACATTCTAGAATCACAACAACAATGTTCAATACATCACCAAGTATTTAAATTTGTTTAGCTTTTAACCCAAAATTATTTTGAGGGTGTATTACATTATCATGCAATGGATACTTTTGTGTTAAATTAGCAAAACAACAAAAAAAAAAGTTTTGAAGAACTGTCTTTTGACTGATTTGACCTCCTGTTTCTTAGTGGGAGCGGACTGGAGACTCCACCATGGCAGGAGATGAAGTTCGACAGAGGAAAGGTGGTGGCCGCAAGAAGTCCAAAAAGGGAAAGGGGAAGGGGCAGGGTGGTTTGGATCGAGCTGGCAGTCTAGATGGGCAAAATGACCTGCTGTTGCCGCCTCCCACCATACCACCTAAAAAGTCTGTGGAGGAGAGGATCAAAACGGCCCAGGCTAAGATAGAGGATGAGTCGGCCATTTCTATCTGCCTGCAGGTGTTGCTCCCCTACCTGCTGGCTGGGATGGGGATGGTGATGGCGGGGATGGTGCTGGACAGTGTGCAGGTAAGAGACTTTTGAAGAACTTTCTGCAACTTTACATGTAATATCACCAGACATTAATTTGCAACAGTTGATGCTATGGCAGCTAATGGGCCCACTTTAATTATCCAGCATGTCAAGTGCTGATATTTATGGTCCTCACTTACAGGAAGCAGAGTGTGAGGCATATTAATGTGATCATTAAAATTCATTCGGAAGGAGAGACCGTATAAAACACTGCAATCATGAAGCATTAAAGCAATAGTTCACCCAAAAATGTTGTCAAAATTAGGTCATATCAAACCTGTTTGTTTTGTGGAACACATATTGAGATGTCAATGCTACTTTTCTTTCCATATAACAAAAGTGAATAGGAAAAGTGTCAAGCTCCAAAAAAACAGAACACGAAGAGATAAAAATGACCATAAAAGTGGCAATTCATGCTTTTTGAAGCTGCAAAACTTCAGTCTCTAAAAATGGAATGTACCAAAACATTTCTTGAAAAAAAATGCATTTCAGATCCTTTCATCCATAAAATTAGGTGTCCCTCAACAGTGAAATAAACTCAGATCTCAGAAGAAAAAAGTCTGAATTGCGAGATATATAGTCAAATCAAAACATTTTGTCACATTATCACAGTTTATTCGCTATAGTTTAGAAAATGGTAAAAATATATGAAAAGAACTCTGAGATTAACTGTCAGAACAAATGAATCTTGATAATGTCAGATACATTTGATTGAAAGGAATGAAATGGATTACAGTCAACTAATCAGCTGTCAGTTCAACCAATTACCAATCAATGCTTCATTTTGTTCAGTCTGTGGTGTAAAAGGTCGCATTAGCAATAAAAAACAAAAAATAAACACTTAAGCAAACCAAATCAAAGTCAAAGTGCCTGAATACATTTGGTCCCAAATTTGTATCATTTTTACTGGTAGTCCACTTTATGAAGAATCTTTGGGTATAATATATCAGTTTAATTCATTTTGCTATCTTCACTTACATACATGAACTATAGTGTCCTGCACCCACTAGTAAAAAATATATATTTGGTTTGACTATTTTGGAATTCTGAGAAAGTACCGTTTTGTTTCCGAATACAAGACAACCCTGATTATAATTTTTGTAATGAAAGTATGGTAAATTAAATGCTGGTAAAATGTCATATTGTCACATTTTACCGGTCACATTTAAAAATAACCATAACCAACGGTCACATTTAAAAATAACACTCTTTGGCATGCCATAAAAATAAATTGTAGTGCATCTGAATTATATAACTATTAGGCTATCCACCTCAGGGTGAAATCCATGTAGCCTTCCAACATTTCATTAACATTTGAAATGAAATCTTATTGTAGTTGAAACATGAACCATCTCACGTTTTAAAATCACATACGGGTGAAGTTTGCTACTGTCGCTGACCAAAAATAGCTTCTGCCATTTTAGGCAGTTTTTATCACGATAATTTAATTTCAAGTCATTTTTTAAATAAGTTTGGTTTTAGTTAGTTATAAAAATGGGGGGTGTGATGTCATGATTGACAGCTGAGATTGACGGCTTCTCTGAGTGAAGTTGTCACTGAGGCACTAACAGACCTTTTTTGGTATTTTCGGGAGGATATTGGAGCTTTAGCTTTAATTTTTACATTTCTATAATTGTTTATTTCACACCAACATAATGAAGTGTTCTGCATCTGCGAGAGTGTGGGCGGGCTTTTGATATCGCGGCTTTACTTCCTGCTCTCTACTCTCTACCCAGATATCACTACAGCGCAGACTCGGTCCCAAATCTGTGCAAGCCATGTTCAGATGTTATCAGCTTCCTTTTTCTTCAGTGGTAGTAGGTAGTGAAGGTAGTGAAGACATGTCTTCCATATTTTTTTTACAATTGTTTTACGCATATTTGGCGCAAACTATTTTTGTGGGTGTATTATTGACATATAAAACTCTAAAGTCTAACATGTATTTTCAATATTTCTAACAAAAAAACATAATCTTATATTTGGAACAATACAGTAACTTAGAATTATGTTTTATGAACTTGCATTTCTGAAAAAGAAAGCCTGAATTGAAGATGTTAACTGTTAAGATTTTAGGTTCTGAAAAAAATTGAGAATTATGAGCTACAAATTCCGAATTAAGAGAAAATAAGAATTGATTTTGTTAATTTTGATTTCTCACAACTTTTGTGCTTTTTTTTGGGCAAGACAAAGCGAACCATGGCACTAACAGAATTACATTCTTTTGCTGTACTAAAGCCCAATGGCCAAGGTCACGGTTTTGGTTAAATAAAACACTAATGGCCAGTTTCACAGACAAGGCTTTAGCTAGTTCAAGACTAAAATGCATGTTTTAACTGAAAATAACTTGCACTGACATACCTTAAAATATGTCAGTGACATGGTTTTGTCTCAAGATGCACACCAGTAATGTTTTTTTTTCTAAGGTACGCGTCTAAAAGCTACTTAAATGTCAACTAAGGCATAATATAAGCTCTGTCTGTAAAACGGGGCCTATATTTATATCATGTACCCCCCAGAACAATATGAATAGTGTCACATAGAAACATTCTGTGAAACTTTTGCATTTAAAAAAAAAAAGTTTGATGCTGGTCACTGTTCATTACCACTGTATGGACTTTTGTGGTCTATTTGCGAAAAAATAAAGACAAAATTCTTAGTTAAAAAGTCCCAGTTACCTTTTTTTTATTCTGTTGCAGAAACAGGCTTCTACATGAGAGTAAATATTGGCAAAAACGATTCTTTTGAAGAACGCCTGCCTAAAAATCGTTGTCTTGAGAGATGCTGTGTCCTGATGGTGTTTCATAAATGCGTTCAGAGGTGTGTGCTGGTGATGTGAGTCTGGATTTGCTGCGTCACTGTGTCGTGCTCACGACCGAGCTGGGGGGTTGTTTTTAGCTGAATCATGCCCTTCTTCTCAACGTGTCCTCTATGCACTGGCAAGCGGTAGAGTGGTGAGTAATCGAACAACGCTGCTTTTACAACCCCATGGGTTCTCAATCTGTCTCTTTGTCTTTCAGACACACACTTGTTCTCGATCTGTCTCTTGCTCTCCTCCGTCTTTCCCCCCTCTTGTCTGTCTGCCAAGTACACAGCCCATTCACAGCTGATAAGACAGGTTCAGTTATACGTCAGAGAGGACATTAGCTGAGAGTAGAACAGGAGGACAGACGCAAGACTCAAGCAGATGAATTGGTTGGTAGGAAGGGTCAGACTAGTGACTGTTAAAGGGGCTGATGCACCGGTGAGGAGGGGCTGAAGAGGACTGCCCACAGAAACGAGTGGAAAAAAGCCTCAACATGTGTTTCTGTCACGTTCAGGACCTGTTAGACCAGGCCTGTGACGGAGAGGTTTTTGAATCGACGTTGAGCCAGATAGGACCGTTTGTCTTGTGAGTCACGACACCTGTGATGGAGAGAAGATGTGCTCTGGAGATCGTAGCACTCGTGTTCACGGTCATTCCAGCAACCTGCGAGTGAAAAAGAGCGGCAGCTTGGGAGTTATTGTAAGAGTCCTCTAGAGACAACTTGATACTTCGTCTCATCAGCCATATAACGAGTCTTGTATTATAAAGTGGATTTAGATGCTCAGAGAACCAACTGAGGAGAAGATATGCTCGCTTGAGACTTTTGAATGTGAAGATTCCTGTTGGATTTGCTGGAAACCCACATGGCAACAAATTACCTCTTCAAAAAGAGCTGAAAAATACTGTGTGCATCAGCCAACTTGTTGGGCCTTTGCTATCTTGGGACAATCTAAAGATACTAATCTTAAGAACATCCTAACTTTGAGTCAGCATGTTATTTTTCTTCTTCCTAACCTAGATCATATCTTGCCTGTTTATCTTGAGCTTCTTCATTTCGAGACATTATGAAAGGAACATTCTGCTATCTAGCAGGGTGTTAAAACTTCTTCCACGAACCCTCATCGAAACAATCCAGTCACGTTGGGGAATGGGGTAACAGAGATGGTGGTCACTCAGTTAGAGCTGGAGCTCTGTTATCATGGGAAGAAGCTCAGAGGTTTTACCTGCAAGCTTACCCGTTCGCCACATGGCTTCCTGCCAGAGAGCTCGTACATCATCGCTGCGCAGGTCTTGCTGCCGTATCTGCTTGGCGGCTTGGGGATGGTGGCGGCCGGTATCGTCATGGACATTGTCCAAGTATGAGCAATTTAATCTAGATTTGGTGTACTTCTTGGTTGTATATGTCATTGAAATTGCATATTCAGAATTTTTTTTAATAATGCTCTTTTACAAAAGTATTGATAAACATTGACCATTGTTCAGTTGGTAATGCCATTGTACTTTGATATATCCCGTCTTTATATAAAAGTAGTAAGGACTGTAAAATAAAGTGCTACCAAAAAGTACCCTTTTTTTCATGTAGCATGGTAGTGTCATGATGATGTTCCTTGGAGTACCATGTAAATACCATGAGAGTCCTATATTAGTTTATAAAGGCATGACACTATCATATTTATATACCGTCTTCATGTTACTTCAAGAATACCATGATATACATGTCTTAAAATCATATTGCCATTGTAGCATGTCCCATACATCATGATAATACCGTGGTATTTCTGTAGTTTTGGGGTGTTTTCTTAGTTAGTGGGCACATGCTGAAGCATATGGAAGTTTAAAGAAATGAGACTGGTTAATAAAAGTAAATTGATGTCCAAAAAGATGTCCACTAAATAAACTATTCTGTATAATAATTTTTTGATAACATCTCAAATTCAATTGATCAATTTATGAATTTATTTAAAAAACTGATTCACTTAATATTTGAAAATGTTTGCTTAATTCATTGCTAAAGCACAATTTCCTTTCTTTCTGAAAGCAAGTTTTGCAGTGTTGTTATTGCTAAGCAAAACTAAAGAAATTGTTTTGCTTTTCTCATTTTTGTTAATTGAAATAAAGCTAATAAATAAATAAAATATAAATATTAGATGAAAAATTTAAATTAAAAACTTACATGAAAATTAAATAGTTTCATTAGTAATATTACTTTAACTAAAACTTTAATAAATACCAATATAAAGCTGAATAGTAATGAATCAAATAATAATGTGAAAATACCAAAATTATGACTTCAATACTATACCAGAGTAAAATACCTTGAAACCACGGCAAAAACAAAACAAAAACAAAAACAGTAAAAGTAATTGAATAATAAGGCGGAACTTACTATTCCTTGTTTTATTAAACCCTGAAAATTCACTTAACCTTTCACTATTCTGAACAGGTTGGGATGACTAAAATAAAATAGGTAAATTAATATTTTTTAATGTAAATTTATAATTACAATATAGATATTTAATTGTATCTTTGTTTTTAAAAAACAACAAACAATATGACAAAAACAATGCTTTATTTTCAGCTACTGTAGGTATATTCAACAGTTACGTTCAATAAAGAAATTTAAATAATAAAATGGGAAAAAAAGAAGGGAAAAAAAACCCTAGTTGAGTCTTCTCTCATTCTCAAGTTATTCAGTCAAGCTTAGAGTTTCTATTTTATTTTGTTGTTTGATTGACATTAAAGGGGGGTGAAACACTCAGTTTCAGTCAATCTCATGTCAATCTTGAGTACCTATAGAGTAGTATTGCATCCTTCATATCTCCGAAAAGTCTTTAGTTTTATTATATTTATAAAAGAAATATAGGCTGTACCGAGACTTTCCAGAAAAAACAGAGCGCCTGGAGGCGTATCGTGTGGGCGGAGCTAAATAATGACGAGTGCACACAAGGCGGTGACGTCCTCAATCGTGGAGAAACCCATGGCTATCGATCTCAGCTAATACATATATGATCCAGAATGAAATTCGGAGGCTGAAATAAATTGAACAGGAGAAAACAGCAACAGCAGGACGTCCGTCTCTGGTATGTACTGTATTTAGTGGCCTGTCAACATTTGTGTGCGTTTACTCGCAGTTTATGAGGACATGATTCGGTTTATGGACTATTGTATGCGACTAAATCTTAGCAGTAGCAACCAAAACGGTTTTGCACATCAGACTAGTGTAACGTTATACAGAGAACAACAATGGAGTAACCGTTAGCACATTTGAATGACGAAGCACGCGATCTTGTCGTTGACGGATGTTTACTCACGCGACGATAGCCAACAGCACAGACATTTGAAGCAGTTTTACTCACCGCCTGCTTCCAAAGTAGGAACGAACCTTTATCGCTGGGACCGCTCTGTCAAAAACACACTTCTTTAGTATGATATGGTGAAGTCCTGTGACAGCAGTGACCGTGGAAATCCACTTTGCAACGCGACTGAAGCGATGTTGTGAAGCTTCCCGTCATTTCTGCGTTCAAATCGGTTCAAATGCAGCGCTGCCTTTCTGGAATGCTGTGCTGAAGCGTTGAAGTCGCTTGATGTCACTCATAGGAATAAAGTGGAGCGCGTCGCGGACTATAACCGACATAAGTGTTCACGGATGACTGGATCTGCATCTGAGAGAGTGTTTATGGGCGTGCATTTCCTCTCTCGCTCGCCCGTACAGCCCATACAAGGACCTTCCGCTCTATTAACGTCAAGCCGAGCCATACTCGAAAAAATCTCTGAAACTTGTGAGAAACCGGAAGGAGTATTTTTGACACAGAAACATTAGTTTAGTTGACACATCCAACATTAGTTTTTGAAACTTTGTCTATGTTTATGACGGGAATCCAAGTCTTTAACAGTGTAAAAAGCTCAGTATGCATGAAACAGCATTTCACCCCCCCTTTAATCAAACGTAATATTAGACCCAGGCCTTTAAGACCTGCACGGACCCAATACATTGTAACACATCTGATTTCTCACGCAACTCTGAAGACGTGTATCCCTGTGTTTACCTGAGAATACTTGCCAGGATGTGCATTTTTACATATTTTAACCATTCAAAACCATAGTTTAATAATCCATGAAGCTGACGTCACGATCCCATTCTGTCTGAGTGAAAGGCGTGTGCACGCGCTTCAGGTCTGAGTCCGGCCGTTGTGCTTTTTCTCATGCATGCATGTTTCTTTTACTTTCTATGTCATACGCTGAGCGCATATATTTGACTGTTCTGCTTCCATTGTTCAGTTCACCGTGGAAACAGAGCTCTGCACACACATCTTGATTTCTGTCGCACATCGGCGCACATTAAGAAATAACGCTACTGCTCTTATTAGAGTGCTGTCCTTCGAACAACACATTTTTTTTACGATCTGATTCGGACACGACTGTTGGAATTTGCCCACTAGTGGCAGTCGCACAGAAATTTTATTATGATCGTAAACCCCATTATGTATACTTCTGTAGAATCATACTAGAGTCTTTAATAGGAAAAATGAAGCTTGGAAGAAAGTTAGTGGGGTTGTCATCCAGGTGTGTTTTGTTTGCCAAAAGTGCTGAATATATGCAAATCCTTGTCATGCCCTAATTAGCGTCTAGCCTGATTCTAGCCTAGTATTCATATGTATTTATTATTCCACATTTTACTAATTTATTAAGACAGTGGTTAACAAACTTACAATGAACATTGCTATCACAGTTTATACAACTTTGGTTCATTTCAAATTTAAAGCTTATGCTCATATGCTAATGTAATGTATACATTAGCTATACAATGACTAACATTAGTGTTAGATCTAATTCATTACTTAGTGATTAACTACTGTATCTACTATTATCTACTTTTCCCTGGAAAGTAAAGGGAGCGATTACTTTTGAAGGGTTAGTTCACCCAAAAATGAAAAATCTGTCAATAATTACTTCCCCTGATGTCGTTCGACACCCGTAAGTACTCCGTAAGTACGTCAGAACTGAACTGACGAATTGGGATCTGACCTCAGAGACCTATCCACTTCGAGTGTATAAAAACGAGCCAATCAGAGATTGGCATGTGATCCACACATTCCACGCTCCGCCCCGCAGTGTGGGTATAAATAGGAAGTGGAATGGTAGATCACATGCTTTCAACTTCGGAGCTGAACAGTTCATTGCTGTTTCCACGAAGAGTGTTAAAGACTGAGTCTTGGAGAAGGAAGGAACTGCCAGTGCGGGTGTTATAGCGCTTCTCAGCGAGAGACCGACCATTGTTGCAATCGTTTGCATTCAAAAAAGAGCAAAAAGAGCTTTCCCATTGTTGGTTCGCTGGGCGTTTTCCCTTTGAGTGTCACACGCAGGCTTGCACTGTGGACTGCGTGCTGACCGCGGTCATCTCCCTGAGTGCTTCAGCACAACTAAAAGAGCAGTTTTCCATCCTAAAAGAGCAACACGGTTTGACCCTGCGTCTTTTTCAAGATGTCATTCAAACCGTGTGTTTCTGGGTGCGGTCGCTTTCTGTCCCTGCTTGACGGTCACGTTCGTTGTCTCACGTGTCTGGGCATTCAGCACACTGAGGCTGCGTTCGTGAATGAGTCATGTTCTCACTGCGGGAACATGACCATCGCAGTGTTGAGGTCCAGACTCCAATACCTCAAGGCAGGTGGAGCACCCTCGCGCATCCCCCGGTCTAGCGGTCCTTCTGCGCCTAAGCAGAGGGCTGCTACTCTGGCTGATGACTTGGGTGGGGACCTGAGGGTGACGGTCAGGGCAAACCCGACGGATCAAATGGCTCCTAGGGCCCCTCCCCCCTCCGCTGTGCCGGTGGAGTTCCCGGAAGAGCGTGCTGACCTCTCACGTGGAGTGCCAGCCGTTTCCTTCGGGGCTCCGGCGGAAGACAGGATGTCGGTTGCAGCATCGGGGGACAAGCTAATGGGCTCTGAGGATGAGGATTCGGCTGCGCTGCCCCCTTCGGGTGTGACAGCGTTGCCCGAGTCTGACCCAGAGCTTACGGCTATGCTTTCCAGGGCCGCCGCAAGCGTAGGGCTCGAGTGGAACCCTCCACCGTGTCCCGAACCTTCGCGGTTGGACGATTGGTTTCTCGGGACGGCCCGTGCTGGTTCTCAGCGCCCCGCCCCGGTGCCTTTCTTCCCGGAAGTGCATCAGGAGATCTCGAAGTCGTGGGCAGCGCCGTATAGCGCTCGCTCGCAATCGACAGACTCCTCCGTCCTCACTTTCCTCGATGGCGGTGCGGTGAAGGGTTACGTGGGAATCCCTCCAGTCGAGCGGTCGGTGGCGATGCACCTGTGTCCCAAGACCGCTGCGGACTGGCGTGGTGCCCCGCGCCTCCCCTCCTGGGCGTGTAAGTTCTCGTCCGGGCTAACCGGCAAGGCTTACACAGCCTGTGGAGAAGCCGCATCGGCATTGCATGCCATGGTCTACCAAGCCAAAGCGCTCATGGAACTGCACGAGGGAAGTTTCGACCAGGGCGTTATGCAGGAACTGCGTGCGGCGACGGACCTCGCTCTCCGAGCGACGAAAGTCACTTCACGCTCCCTGGGTCGGGCGATGTCCACACTGGTGGTCCAGGAACGCCACCTGTGGCTGAACCTGGCAGATATGCGTGAAGTGGACAAGGTGCGATTCCTGAACGCCCCTATCTGTCAGGCCGGCCTCTTCGGCGACGCCATCGAGGACTTCGCCCAGCAGTTCTCGGTGGCCCAGAAGCAGACGGAGGCTATCAGAAATATCCTGCCCCGGCGACCCGCTGCTGCCTCCACCCAGTCGCCGGCCACGGCTCCCCCGCCTGCTCGTCGCCGAGGGCGTCCCCTGGCGTCCGCCTCCGCCTCCGCCTCCGCCCCTGCCAAGCCAAAGCAGCAGCCTCCACCGGCCAAGCAGGGTGCCGGGCGCAAGGGTGGCGCCCAACCTGTCCAAACCGCTAAGCCTGCCAGCAAGCACAAGGGGAAGCGGCCCTGAGACTGGCAGCCCAGGGAGGACAGGAGCTGCTCTTCGGGAGATGTCCGCATCCCTCCCCCACCCCCCGGAGGAGGACCGGGGGGCCCCGACTGGTCCGATACATCTGCCGCCAGCTCTCCGGAGCTCGGCGGTACCCACATACTCACAAAAAGAGCAGTTTCCTATCCCCCTGGGCCCCAAGAGGGTCAGGGTGGCAGTTCACGACGCCTCTGAGCTTTGTCTCTCCCTCACTCCCCTCCCCTCGCCAGGGGGCAGCAGAGTGGGCTTCGAGGACGCCTCCGGGCCTTCTCACCCACTCCCCACTCTATGCCCCTCCCGGGAAAACTCAGGCAACACTCCGGGCCGCCCACGGACCTCCCGAGTCGGGTCTGAGCATCCCACCTCTCTGCCTCTGGGCAGCGAGCAGTCGAGCGGGCTCCGAGGACGCCTCCGGGCCTTCTCACCCGCTCCCTGCCCGCACCAGGAGAGCTCACGTGACACTCCGGGCCACCTCCGGGCCTCCCGAGTCGAGCCAGAGCTCTCCATTGCGCTGCCCCACCCCGGGCATGTCTGTGGTGCCGTTGATCCCGCTGGTACGGTCCCTGGGTGTGTGGCTACAGCTCCCTCGACCGTCCCGCTGGCTCATCCGTACCATCAGACTCGGCTACGCGATTCAGTTTGCGCGCCGGCCACCCAAGTACAGCGGCATCCTCTTCACCTCAGTGCGAAGCAGCGATGCTCAAGTCTTGCGGTCAGAGATCGAGGTCCTACTGGCGAAGGACGCGATCGAGCCGGTTCCTCCAGCCGAGATGAAGTCAGGGTTCTACAGTCCCTACTTCATCGTGCCTAAGAAAGGGGGTGGGCTCCGGCCAATCCTGGACCTGCGCGTCCTGAATCGGGCCCTGCACAAGCTCCCGTTCCGGATGTTAACGCAGAAACGCATTTTTCAATGCATCCGTCCCCAGGATTGGTTCGCAGCGATCGACCTGAAGGACGCGTACTTCCAAGTCTCCATATTCCCTCGACACAGACCGTTCCTACGCTTTGCATTCGAGGGGAGGGCATACCAGTACAAAGTCCTGCCCTTCGGGCTGTCCCTGTGGCCTCGCATCTTTACGAAGGTCGCGGAGGCAGCCATTGTTCCACTCCGAGAACGCGGCGTTCGCATTCTCAACTATCTCGACGACTGGCTCATTCTCGCCCAGTCTCGGGAGCAGTTGTGCGAACACAGGGACATGGTGCTCAGTCACCTCAGCCTGTTGGGCCTTCGGGTCAACCGAGAGAAGAGCAAGCTCTGTCCTACGCAGAGAATCTCTTACCTTGGTATGGAGCTGGATTCGGTCAACCAGACTGCGCGCCTAGCGGAGGAGCGAGTCAGGTCGGTGTTGAACTGCTTGAATATGTTCAAAGGCAGAACAGCGGTCCCACTGAAACTTTTTCAGAGGCTCCTGGGGCATATGGCATCCGTAGCCGCGGTCACGCCGCTCGGATTGCTTCATATGAGACCGCTCCAACACTGGCTTCATGGCCGATTCCCGAGGTGGGCGTGGCAGAGCGGCCAGTACCGGGTCCCACTGACTCCTTACTGCCGCCAAACCTTCAGCCCGTGGTCCAACACTTCGTTTCTCCGGGCCGGGGTGCCCCTAGAACAAGTGTCCAGGCATGCTGTGCTGTTCACGGATGCCTCATCCACGGGTTGGGGGGCCACGTACAACGGGCATGCAGTTGCGGGTCTGTGGACGGAACCGCAATTGCATTGGCATATCAATTGCCTCGAGTTGCTAGCAGTACACTTGGCACTGCGCCGCCTCAAGGGGCCGCTACGTGGCAAACATGTACTGGTCCGTACGGACAGCATGGCGGCCGTTGCGTACATCAACCGTCAGGGTGGTCTACGCTCCCGTCGCCTGTTCCAACTCGCCCGCCACCTGCTCCTGTGGAGTCAGAAGCATCTGAGGTCGCTTCGGGCCATGCATGTCCCTGGTGCGCTGAACCAGACAGCCGACGAGCTCTCTCGGCAGCCAGCACCTCCGGGAGAATGGCGACTCCACCCCCAGGCGTTCCAGCTGATATGGGACCAGTTCGGAGCCGCACAGGTAGACCTGTTTGCCTCTCCGGACTCGACCCATTGCCAGTGGTACTATTCCCTGACCGGGGGTACCCTCGGCACTGATGCACTGCCGCACAGCTGGCCCCGGGACCTACACAAATTCAACCCAGTGAGCCTTCTTGCACAAGTTCTGTGCAAAGTCAGGGAGGACGAGGAGCAGGTCTTGCTAGTTGCGCCGTACTGGCCCAACCGGACCAGTAATTCCCTCTGTCGTCTCTGGGCGTGTTCTTTCCCCCCTACAATTAGGTTGGAACCACCCCAGAGACTGCCATATGTTGCACTACCCTGCCAGGTTAGTCCTTATGTGTATTCCGCCACCACTTCTTCCCTGAAGGACGTGGCCCCGCAGCGTACCTTCTCCCAAGAAGAACACGCTTCCCAGCGGTCTATGGTCACTCTAAGTGGGTCTTGCAGAACAGCAGTGACTGACCTCCCTGCTTGGAGCCCTGACTTCCGTACCATACTAGACGGTCCAGTGCGCTCAAGCAGGACGCTGGAAGGGCCAGCATCCTGGCGTTTTCCAGAGGGATCCCAATTCGTCGGTTCAGTTCTGACGTACGTCGAACGTGACCGACTGAAAGGGAACGTTTCGGTTACGTATGTAACCCTCGTTCCCTGAAGGAGGGAGCGGAGACGTACGTCCCGTCGCCAGGTGCTGTGCTTCAGCTAGGAGCCCAGTCACGTATTCGGCTCCTCAGTTGAAAAAAGCATTTGATCTACCATTCCACTTCCTATTTATACCCGCGCTGCGGGGCGGAGCGTGGAATGTGTGGATCACATGCCAATCTCCGATTGGCTCGTTTTTATACACTCCACAAGTGGATAGGTCTCTGAGGTCAGATCCCAATTCGTCGGTTCAATTCTGACGTACGTCTCCGTTCCCTCCTTCAGGGAACGAGGGTTACATACGTAACCGAGACGATTTTTTTGTTCAGATTTGTTTCAATAACTGGTCAATAACTTTGTTTAGAAATCAGCCCATCATTATATGTTGTTATTTCGTTTTTTGCACACATAAACTATTCTTGTCGCTTCATAAAATGATTGTAGAGCCACTGTAGTGAGATGAACTTTGTAACGCCGTCTTTAGTGCCTTTTATGGGTCTTGAGAGAGGAAATGACATTGGTGTCAATGAAGGCCTGTCTGAGCCATCAGATTTCAACAAAAATATCTTCATTTGTGTTCCGAAGATGAACGGAGGCCTTACGGGTGTCGAACGACATTAGGGTAAGTAATTCATGACATAATTTTTGGGTGAACTAACCCTTTAATGTTTCTGTAATTTAATTACAGTCATTTTTTTTATGTCACTGCTTTTAAAACTGTAAAATTATATATAAAACAATAGTAAAAATGTATGCAATTAAGTCATTTTAAAATAATAAAAAAATAATAATAATAAAAATAAAGACATTTTAAAATAATACAATTAATAATACTGAAATAAATACTATAAAAATAATATATAAATATAGTAGTAATAGTATATGCTTTTGTATGTTCCATTATTACACCTTTATATTAGATATGTATGCATTTAAAGCTACTGCATTGTAATGGTAAATATTATGGAAACTTGTTTCTGCCACAGAAATCTTTATAACTCGCATTTGCGATTTTATATTACACAATGCTGTCAATATCTATTGTCTATATCTGTCTTCCTATTTTTAATTTATAATTCGCAATTGCAAATCACAACTTTTTGTGCGAGAAAGAGTCACAGTTACCTTTTAGAATGTTTCATTTTGTGGCTGAAACAAGCTTCCATGAAATAACCTCTAGTACAAAACATACTAAATGTTTTGTATCTAATGCAGTTGTCTCATGGAATATCAGCACACTCCACAATCACATGCTAGCTTCCAGTAACGGTTCCTCGCGTTCCTGTCCTCTAGATAGACGAGGTTGGCATGGACTGGGTTGTGTGTCTATTAATTGAATTCTCATGGGGGCAGGTGAGATAGACGGAGCGAGAGAATGAAAGCTTGTTTGTAGAGGGCTGAGCGAGAGCGGGAGAAGTGGGCTAGCTCCCAAGACGGGCTTGTGACGTGACACCAGCCTCTCGAAACAGCCTGCACTGTGCGTGGTAAAAATACCGGCCCTTGGCTGGCTGGCTGGCACCAGTCTCTTATCTGTTCATTTAAACATGATGGTTATTTTTAACGGCATGAGTGGGTTTGTGAAGAGTTGAGCGCTGAACTCGTATACTGGCATGTACTAAATATAAACGCACGGCACAAGAAGCCATTCATGTTCAATGAGTCACTGTGACTTTTTTTGTCAGCTTGCCTATTATGAGATGATATTTATGATCTTGCCGATGACTAGTTTGTGTTTTGAATGTAAGTATAAGAATAAAAAGCTGAACTGACACCTAGTTGGATTAATCTGAAAGTATCTTTTATTAAGGCGTGACTCAGGTTAAAAATATTGACTGTCATGGTCACAATCACATTAGTAGTGATGTATGGGAAATCCGATGCGCTATTCTGTGTAAAGTATCTGTTTAGCTTAAAGTTTAGAATCTACGACCCACAGTGTGGCTTAAAATGGATAATGAGAATTATTATTTTACTGTATACCTTTTTATTTTTGCACCAGTTTTGTTATATTTGTTATCCATTTAAATTATTTAGTGTACATTTTCATCCGTGTGAATTTTCTAGTGTCAGAAGATTTTTTTAGAAACAGTTACATAAACATATTTTTGCATTTTGGTGTCATTAAAAAAAAAATGAACGCACACAAAGTTTAAAAGATTAAAAACTTTTATAAATATTATTCAATTTATACAATTAAATTTCAATCTGCATTAACTACATTAATCTTAATATATACAGCCTTAATTTATTTTATATAAATATATGAATATTATATTTTACAATATTTTTATAATTTTATGACGTACTTAAATTCTAAGACATTACTTAACAATTTTAATGAGATTTACACTTTTTTTGTAAATCATAAATTAGTTTATGCTAAACACGGTTTTGTATTAATCTAAATGAAAAAGCTAAATGTGATTAAACTACATTAATCTAAAGTCACATATTGATATATTATAATTTTTATATTTTACAAATACTTTTTATGAAATACTTTTAAAGTTCTGAATTAATTCATTTTAAATTACTGAAATCTGGCAATCGCATGAACAATCTTCTTTCCCAAACCAGTGATGACCCGTCTTTTTATGTCAACGATATTGCATGTTTATATAACATGAATGAATAGCCTTGTCAAATGACTGTCGTTTTAACTTAAATGGTGGAAAAGGTGATGTTTGCTAGAAGTATCGAGTGAACGATCTGTAAGCAAAGTATCTACGGTTGTATTTTGTAATACAAAATAATATTAACCTTAGACAACATTAGACACGCTATCTAGTTTGGTATGGTACTTGGAGTTTCCTGTTGTTACTGCTTGCGTTATCTAGACAATGCTGTCTCTAAGAAATTTTCAATGTAATCAGAAATGGTTTAAATAGTCAATAAGTGGATAAAACTGCTACTTACTGCTTGCAGGAATACAGTTGTAATTGCCACTTTCTTCAGTTTTTAAGACGCTGAGCGAAGCTTGCTTGAAATGGGCAGAACAAACGAACGATCTTGAATTAATATGTTTTGGTATCCGATTATAAACATCAACCATGACTGTTGACATATGAAAAGTCCTCACTCCTGCACAGCCTGGAACATGACGTGTGTTACCTGCAGTCCCAGTTACCGTCAGTTCCGCCTGACAATGCACATGTTTGGACAGATGCAAATGTTGGGGACGTGCATATAAATGATCCCGGTTGGGTCTATGTTGAGAAGCACTTATTTTTCCGTGGAGTTTTTGATGCACAAGATTTACATATGAAGGAGGAGGCAATGATGTTTGAGATTCACAGTATGTGATGTCTATGTACTGAACTCTTATTATTTCACTATGGCAAGGTTAATTTAATTTTTCCTTCTAGGGCACCTTTAAAATACCATTTTTTGTCTTAAATTGCCTACTTACATTTCTCTTTTCATTTCATAAATACTGTTTTGATGGTTCCATGTTACCCTCGATATCATGGAGAACAATATATCAGACTGTGTTAATCTGTGTGTGTTTCAGCATTGGGATGTGTTTAAGGTGATCACAGAGGTGTTCATCCTGGTACCTGCTCTGGTCGGGCTCAAAGGAAACCTGGAAATGACTCTAGCCTCTCGTCTTTCTACTGCTGTATGTATAAATATGTATCCAGCTGGATAATATATGCATTACTCTATGTATAAGATTACTTATAATCTACGTATTTTATAAAGCTGTTGCATTAGTGTTTCATATCCCTGAGTGTGTCTTCATTATTAAATGAAAACCCTTCAAGCGGTTATCTTCTTCACACTTGATTTTGTTTCCTGTCTTCCTCAGGCTAACACCGGACAGATGGACGACCCCAAACAACAGTGGGTGATGGTGACCTGTAATCTTGCTCTTATTCAGGTTGGTGAATCAGAATCACAGATATTTTATATGATTTATATTGCTTTTCATAATCCACTGGAAACTGGCTTTAGTACCTGTCAACGATAAATTAAACATTGCAAACGTGAATTAACAGAACAAACATTCATTAAACATTGAAAAGATGTAAAAGAAAATGAACAATAACACTGAGACTTCATTCTGCAGGAGTCCTCCTCAATCTTGAATACCAATGAGTACTCATTATAAAAATGAATTTTTAATATCTGTTTAATTATGAATGAAGGGATATGATATGTGATGTCGGGATGTCTTCCTCAGGTTCAGGCCACAGTGGTGGGCTTCCTGGCAGCTCTTGCAGCCATAGGGCTTGGCGCTCTGTCCAGAGGGGGCGTAGAGCTGGACCAGGCGGCTGTCCTGTGTGCTAGCAGTGTTACCACTGCATTTGTGGCCGCTTTGTCCTTAGGTAAACCACTCTTAATTACTTCAAGACGACATGAAATCAATTCACTTTTTTTTAATTACTTTTTGAATTCAATTGAATCATAATAATTAAAATTTTAATCATAAATAGTAAGACCAGAGATATTTATATATTTATATATATATATTTTTTTTTTACTATAAAACATTTTTTTTAATTAACCACAAGTAAATAGGTAGGGAACAAAATGACATATAATAAATAAAATGACTTCATAATCCACAATACAGTCGATAAAATAACAAAAAACTAATATTTCTGAATATAAAAATATGTTAAAATTATATCTTCGTAAAATTATATCTATACAATTATATTGTAATACATTAATATTGTTTTTGTGCAAGGGTGCATTAAATTGTTCAAAGTTACAGTAAAAAGATCAATTATCTTTCAAATAAATGCTGTTCTTTTGAAATTTGTATCAATATTGATATTCATCAAGGAATCCTTAATAACATGTTTCCACAAAAATATAAAGCAGCACAACTGTTTTTACAACATGTATAATAATAATACTAATAATAAATGTTTCTTGAGCAGCAAGTCATATTAGAATTATTTTTGAAGGATCATGTGACACTGAAGACTGGAATAATGAGGCTGGACATTCAGCTTTGCCAACACAGAAATTCATTATGTTGTAGCCTACAACTCATTTTAATTAATTTAAATTGAAATATATCATCATATTTAATATAGTGTTTACTGCATGTTTTCTCAAATGCAGAACATAAAAAAAAAAAAAAAAGATATATATTGACCCCAAACTTTGAATGGTAGTACTGTGTGTGTGCGCGTGTGTATGTATGTATGTGTGTGTGGTCCACAGAACTTCACACAAAGATCATTGTGGGACATTTTTGGGTCCATGTGAGGAAAACAGCTTATAAATCATACTATTATAAATAAAGTTTTTTTTTTGAAAATTAAAAATCAGAATGTTTTCAGTGATGGGTAGGTTTAGGGCTAGGGAAAATAATAGAACGTTTTTACTGTATAAAAATCATTATGTCTTTGGAAATTCTGTATAAAACATGTTGACCCAATGCCTGTGTGTGTTTAAATAGTTGGATTTTGATGACTTGAGAATACTGCTTTTATGTTGTTTTCACCTTTCTGGATGATGCAACATAATCTTTTAGTCTTTTCTTCTTTGAATCTTTCATTGACCATTACCTCTGAAATACTGTTTTTGACTCTTGACTGCTTTCTTCTATGTCCAGGCCTGGTGATGATTGGTGTGATCATTGGCTCCAGGAAGGTGGGCATCAACCCTGATAATGTGGCCACCCCGATAGCAGCCAGTCTGGGAGATCTCATCACTCTTTCTCTATTGGCTGGAGTCAGCAGCACATTGTTCCAGTACAGAGGTGGGGGGCCATCTAGTAATGCAGTCATCATTACTGTTACGTAACCTAATAACTGATAGTTTTACAACCTAGAATACTGATTTTACATTGAGAATTGTACATTACGGTGCATATTGCTACAAAACAGCATTTAATTAGACTGTTGTTAATTTTTAATGATCATTATATTATAGAAAAGGTTTTAGGAATTGAATTAAAATTACATAAATCATTTAATATTATTAAGTTAACCAATACAATTAAATCAATTAAAAATATATCACTTATTTTTACATTTGAGCCTCTAAATACTAAATGAGTGTGAGCTGTTTAAAGTATACCAGAAGAGGGCAGTAGAAATGCATGCAAAATATTACTTAAAATATTAGTTTTGCATTTGGTTCTCATGATCAAAGATTAAATATTAAGAGTGTGAATCTTCCCCTTTGGAAAATCTCTGTTTTTTTTAGAGACATTAAAGATCTACATAATGTGGTATTGATGTTGTATTATTTTCTAGAGTCCATACAAACTTCATTTATTTCAATCATATAGCCCAGTATCTGAAAGTATGCATTTATAAGATTAGCATGTCATCAGGGTAATGTATAACATTTGTGTGTGTCCAGATGTGTGGTATTTGTCCCCGTTGGTGTGTGTCTTCTTCTTGCTGCTCATTCCTTTGTGGGTGCTCATCGCTAGACGGAGTCCACAGATTAAAGAGGTTCTGAAGTCCGGCTGGCAGCCTGTTTTAGTAGCCATGTCCATCAGCAGGTACAAACTGTGCATGAAGAGACACACTTTTCTATTAAAGGAATAGTTCACCCAAAAATTAAAATTCTGTCGTTAAAGGGGGGGTGAAATGCTGTTTCATGCATACTGAGCTTTTTACACTGTTAAAGACTTGGATTCCCATCCTAAACATTGACAAAGTTTCAAAAACTAATGTTGGACGTTTGATGGAGTATTTCTGTGTCAAAAATACTCCTTCCGGTCTCTCACAAGTTTTTGAGAGTTTTTTTCGAGTATGGGTCCGCTTGACGTCGACAGAGCGGAAGGTCCTTGTATGGGCCCTACAGGCTCTTCTTCCAAAAGGGTACACACCCGTGACTAGAGCGAGAGAGCAATTGCACGCCCATAAACACTGCTCTCAAGGTGCATATCAGATCCACTTGTCCGTGCAAAACTTCTGTCGCACCGCGCTCCACTTTATTCCTATGGGTGACGTCAAACGACTTTAATGTGCCCGCACAGCATTCCGGGAAGGCAGCGCTGCTTTTGAACGCAGAAATGATGAGAAGCGTCACAACATCATGCTTGAATCGTGTCGCAAAAGTGGATCTCCACGGTCACTGCTGTCACAGGACTTTATGAAATCAACAAGAAGTGTGTTTTTGACGGAGCGGTCCCAACGATAAAGGCTTACGGTCGTGCTTTGGAAGCATGCAGTGAGTAAAACTGCTTCAGATGTCTGTGTTGTTGGCTATCGTCGCTTAAGTAAACATCAGTAAACAACACGATCAACACGGTGTATAGTTCATTTATCAATGGAGCATGCGATGTATGGTGTGTGTTTAAATACATTTGTTTAGCTGACCAATATGTCAGTTTGTTTATTGTAAAACCACCCAAACATAAACCTAGACTAGGGGACGTTCTCACAAAGCGTGCTTCTTCATTCAAATGTGCTAACGTTACACCATTGTTATTTTTTAATGCGCTATCTGACGTGGAAAACTGTTTCGCTTGCTACTGCTAAGGTTTAGTCGCATACAATAGTCCATAAACCAAATCATATATACCACAGAGACGGACGTCCTGCTGTTGCTGTTTCTCCTGTTCAATTTATTTCATCCTCCAGATCTGATTCTGGATCATATCTGTATTAGTTGAATCTGATTGATAGCCATGGTTTATTTAGGGTAGTGTTTTCTTTTCCACACATGACGATGTCAGCTTTCAGAAGCTCTTGTGCAGTAGCTCCGCGCTCATGATTCTTTAGCTCTGCCCACATGATACACCTCCAGCCGCTCGTTTTTTTCCGGAAAGACTCTGTACAGCCTATTTTTCTTTTATAAATATAATAAAACTAAAGACTTTTCGGAGATATGAAGGATGCAATACTACTCTATAGTAGGGGTGTCCCCGACTAAGGATTTACACATTCGAGTCAGAATTTTCAAATCTCTCTATGGTCGACCGATAGTCGAATCATCTATGTGTGTGTAAACCATAGACCGTAAAAAATAAACGGGTTGGGAAGGGAAGGACACTAGTCAGCAGGAGGCTAAGACTATTTTTATTTTACTTTACACACAGCACACAGCCACCACTTTTAATAAGGTGATCAAAACTAGGCTACACTATACATTCGTAAATTAACCGTTCTCTCATAACATTTAAAACCCGCGATCGAAACAGAACATCACACAAATATATAAAAGAACATTTTGATAAATAAACCTAAAAAAATACCTGCCTAGAGAGGAAAAGAACACTTTGAGTGTGTTTATATGCACATCCTTAAAGGGGTACTTCAGCGCTGGGAAGATGAATCTGTATTTAAACTGGGTCATCAATGCAGTAGATATGTGAAATTATTTTTGAATTTGGTGTCTTCTAGACTGAGAAAAGCCAGAAAATGTATTTTTGTCCCATGGGGATGAAAGACTACAATTCCCAGAATGCTTCGCTGCCCTGTGAGGCCATTCCCAACACCACCAACTTGATTACAGTGACTGAGTTAGAGAAGACACTACAATTAAAAACTGAACGTGTGTGTTCAATATAATGAGTGAGTCACCGCGCGAGTCTCACAGCACTGAGCACTAACTGCAGAGTGATGAGAGCTGAGGTAATCGCGACTACACTCGCGGCATACATTCACAACGCGAGTTCAGTCTGGCGCGTTTCAGTTCATGCCTTTACAAGCTTAACTTTCATAGAAATTAATTTGAGAAGTTAAAAGACTTACATTGCTCACCATAGCTCCGTTTAAATGAGTGCCTGCCAGCTGAGCTCTCCCTGCAAGCTGAGTGTAATCTCCCATCCCCCATGCATGCGCGGATTCAAAACATGCGGAAATGGCTCCCTCTGCTGGCTGTAGTCTTTAGCCTTTGGGCAAACATTCCTCCTATGATGCAAAAATCGTCAATTTGCATCATAGGAGGAATTTTTCCAGAAATAAAATGCATAAATCTCTTGTCTCAGGGAGATATGAGGGGGAAAAGAACAATCATTTGAATATACTCCAGGGTTTCTACCGATACAAAGCCATATGCTAATCGCTGAAGTAACCCTTTAAGCCGATTGTGCCTAAAGGGGGTCGCACACCTGACTGAAGCTCAGTGCCGTGTCTCAGGTATCTCAAACCAGGCAGACATGGACATTATAAATGCTCAATCGCTATTTTGAATCGTTTTCTGACAGAAGAGCTGCACGATGAGTGTATTCTGTAGCACAGGTTGAAATCAATACGCCGTTGGTGTATATGTGTTCGAATTTTAAAGGCGCGGCGCGCCCAGTGCGAAGCTCAGTGCCCTTAAAGTGGCGATCGCTCAGTGCCGCGACACGTCTTTATAACACTAATAATGAGCACCCCCATATTGCCAAAATGGTATGATCCTCGTTTCATAACACCCGCGAAGATTCGACCTTGAGATCAGTGGTTGAATCTGGTCCTGCATATCGATGCATCGAATCTTCGACTATTAGGGGTCACCCCTACTCTATAGGTACTCAAGATTGATGTGAGATTGACTGAAACTGAGTGTTTCATCCCCCCCTTTAATTACTCACCCTCATGACGTTCCAACGTTAACAGCTTAGGATGAATAAATTTGTTGAATAAAGTTGCTATTTCTGTTTGTTTTTGTGCACAAAAAAAGTTGTCACTTCATAACGTTAAGGTTGAACAACTCTAGTAACATGGACTATTTTAAAGATGTCTTTACTACCTTTCTGGGTCTTGAAGGTGTTAATTACATTGCTGTCTATTTGAGTGGTCAGAGAGCTCTCAGATTTCAACAGAAATATATTGATTTATGTTCCGAAGATGAATGAAGGTCTTAAGGGTTTAGAAAGACATGAGGTAATTAATTAATGACTGAATTACATTTTTTTGGGTAAACTAACCCTTTAATGTGTCAGAATAGAGTTGTGCAAGTATGATGTCAGAACACGGAAGACTAATTTGGTTCCCTCAAGATTTTCCTTTTAAAATAAAGCCTGTGGTAAACGTAACTTGACAATTAAATTGTAGAACAAAACGTCAAAGTTATGTTTATCACAGGCTTCATTTTACTCATAAACTGAAAAACCCATAGGAAAATCTTGAAGGAGCCAGCGCCGAATTAGACTTCAAGGGTTCTGATGTCATTCCAGCACCACTCTATTGCGATAACAAAATTAAATGTATTTTTAAAGGGATAGTTCACCCAAAAATGAAAATTATCCCATGATTTACTCACCCTCAAGTCATCGTAGGTGTATATGACATTCTTCTTTCAGACAAAAAATTGTCCTGGCTAATCCAAGCTTTATAACGGCAGTGATTGTTGCTCTGATTTTGAAGTGCATAAAAGCGCATCTGTCCGATATTCAACTTACTGAAAAAAAGTGTGATGCCTCTTGTAGTTTAAAATGCTTACGCTACGTATGATAAGTGTAACTGGTGTACAGTGCCGTAAGCATTTTGAAATGCGAGAGGCACTACACTTTTTCTGTAATTTGAATGCGGAAGGCGATCGACCGGAAGCTAGATAATTTACTTCATAAAGTTTTAAATATGGATATTTTTCTTACCCAAACGAATGAATTCACTTCAGAAGTCCTGTATTAATCCCCCAGAGCCATGTGGAGCAGTTATACGATGGACAGATTGACTAAAAAACAGAGCAACATTCACTGCCATTATAAAGCTTTGAAGAACCAGGAATTTGTTAATATATTTGTTTATTCATCTGAAAGAAGAATGTACATCTAGGATGACTTGATGGTGATTAAACCATGGGATCATTTTCATTTTTGGGAGAACTAAGCCTTTAAGGCTCATTCACACCAAGGATAATAACTGTAAACATAACGATGAAAATTATAGTTCTAAAAATCTCTCTTAATATTAAATAATAGCTTTCACTATAATAGAATCACTTTTAGAACGATTTAATCCAGTTGATGAATGATAAAAACACGGACAGACAATCAGAATCCACCCTACTGTAATGTGCTCGAGCATTTAAAGCGACAGACAAGCACGTGCTTAGAATAAAAAGAACAATATCAATTGCTAATACAGGTGCTGGTCATATAATTTGAATATCATCAAAACGTTGATTAATTTTGGACTAAATCCATTCAAAAAGTGAAACTTGGATATTATATTAATTCATTACACACAGACTGATATATTTCAAATGTTTATTTCTTTTCAGTTTGATGATTATAACTGACAACTAAGGAAAATCCCAAATTCAGTATCGCAGAAAATTTGAATATTACTTAAGACCAATACAAAGAAAGGATTTTTAGAAATCAACTGAAAAGTATTAACATGAAAAGTATGAGCATGCACATTACTCAATACTTAGTTGGGGCTCATTTTGCCTGAATTACTGCAGCAATGCAGCGTGGGATGGAGTCGATCAGTCTGTGGCACTGCTCAGGTGTTTTGAGAGCACAGGTTGCTCTGATAATGGCCTTCAGCTCTTCTGCATTTTTGGGTTTGGCATATCACTTCTTCCTCTTCACAATACCCCATAGATTTTCAGGTGAGTTTGCTGGCCAATTAAGAACAGGGATACCATGGTACCATTTACACTGGACCTCAAGCAATGTGGATTGTGTGCCTCTCCTCTCTTCCTCCAGACTCAGGGACCCTGATTTCCAAAGGAAAGGTAAAATTAACTTTCTTCAGACAACACAAGGATCACTTAGCAGTCCTTTTTGTCCTTATCCCAGGCGACACGCTTCTGACACTGTCTGTTGTTCAAGGGTGGCTTGACACAAATGCAACAGCGACAGCTGAAACCCATGTCTTGCATAAGTCTGTGTGTAGTGGTTCTTGAAGCACTGACTCCAGCTGCAGTCCACTCGTGAATCTCCCCCATATTTTTGAAATGGGTTTTGTTTCACAATCCTCTCTAGGGTGCTGTTATCCCTATTGCTTGTACACTTTTTTCTACCACATATTTTTCTTCCCTTCGTCTCTCTATTTATGTGCTTGGACACAGCTCTGTGAACAGCTAGCCTCTTTTGCAATGACCTTTTGTGTCTTGCCCTCCTTGTACAAGATGTCAAACTGTCAAGTCAGCAGTCTTCCTCATGATTGTGTAGCCTACAGAACTAGACTGAGAGACCATTTAAAGGCCTTTACAGGTTTTTTGAGTTGATTAGCTGATTAGAGTGTGCCACCAGGTGTCTCCAATATTGAACCTTTTCACAATATTCTAATTTTCTGAGATACTGAATTTGGGATTTTCCTTATTTGACAGTTATAATCATCAAACTTTAAAGAAATAAATATTTGAAATATATAATTCTGTGTAATGAATGAATAATATATACAGTTTCACTTTTTGAATGGAATTAATGAAATAAATCAACTTTTTTTTGGATGATATTGTAATTATATGACCAGCACCTGTATACTTATATTTATGGTTATCTTTTTAGTTTACGTTATTGGTGTGAACGGGCCTTTACCCTATATATTCATTAATATAGCAATGTAGCAAATAAATTGTTCCTGTAATAGGGGAAACATGGTTCCCACAGTCATTGAAAAATCTATAAATATCAGGGAATTTTAAAAGTCTTTTTCAGATATGAGTAAATAATTAAAAAAAAAACATAAATCAGTCAATGTAGCCTATATTTCTCTTATGTTCTGCTCTAAACTGTTTTATTAATTAGTTCATTAGTTATTAAATTGCTCTGTTTCAAGTGTACAGTTAGTTGGCCTGAAGGTTTGAGGACCCTATTGATTAGATCTGGCATAATATTGACATACAATGGTTTGTATTTCTTAGAATTTACACACAAAAAAAAGAAACAATTCTGATTTCCTCAATCATTTTATTTGACTGTTTCTCAGTTTCTCTTCTAAAATATAGTATAATGTAATTCACTAAAATGTGTAGTCTGCTACAATACATTACACAGAACTAATTAAATATGTCCAATGGCACTATCAATTGAAATTATTATTGCTTTTGACATAAAACTAGCACATTAGAAAGCCAATATTTTCTATTCCTAACTAATAGATTGTTAGCTGGGTAGCTTGCTAGTACAACATTGCATTTCAGTTATATGAATATTAAGTTGAATCAATTTGAAATCAATAAAATCACTTTGAGGCTATTTAATTGGGCCACTTAAATTATAATTTAATTTCCTGAAGTTATGTGAGCAAGTTATATTTCCTGACCAAGAATTATATATATTTAAAAAATTAGAAATGATTCTTGTTTTTTCCCTTGAGTAAACCATGTAATTTCTACACACTTTTCTTAGGATGTGTAAATGAATAATGACTGAAATATTTGTCAACTAAAACATTTCAAATTCATGAAACTCTTCTCAACTTCAGTTTCGGAGGCCTTATTCTCGATAAGACTGTGAGCGATCCAAACTTTGAGGGCATGGCAGTCTTTACACCAGTCATAAATGGTGAGTAAATGTCAAACACAAAACACACTTTGAGCAAAGACACCTTTCACATACACAGGTCCATTCTGAATGCACAGCAGTAGAAGAACAAAGTAACAGTAAACTTGAAAAACAAGTTTAGAAACTTAATTTAAGGCCCATTTCCCTTCCTCAAATTCTCATTACAGTGAAATTGATCACATCTCTCTCAGTGTTTGGAACTCAACTCGTGGATTCAGGGAGGCGAACTGCCTCTGCTGCCAAAATAAAACCTTCTCATTCCAAATTGTCGCAATAAATCAGAGCACTGTCTTCGTTTGCGACGTTTTATCGTACATGAAAGAAGTCAAGTATTTTGACGGGAGTGTAACTAATAGACTTAAAAACCCCAGCCGAGGCAGAGTTTGTTTGGTTTAATGTAAAATATCACTTGTGGTGATTTGTCAACTTCAGCAATCTGGTTTAGATTTCCCCTAGCTGGTTCTGTTCCTACTCAGCTGCACATGTGATCTACCAATGTCCCGTACCACGAACCATGACTCAACACTGTTGGCGGAAACTACGCGCATCCCAATGGGAATAGAGTATGTTAGGTTTGTAAAAGCGGCCTAACCCAGTAGTAGCTTGGATTCCTCAGCCAAAAATTTCTCTGACATCTTCCTTAGTTGTTTATCTGGATCGGGTACCCGATTTTTCCAGCTCAGTCCTGAGACAAACTGGCTCTAATGAGGAACACAAGGTGGCTGTGATTCAGGAAGACTAATTTGATACCTCATTACCTAGTTTGATATTCACATCAAAGAATGCTGTCTTAGGCTCGATCTAAACTGTGGAAAAGCTTTTAATCTTGCACACAATACTCAGAAATATGCTGAAAATGTATCATTTGACAAATATCAGTGTGCATACTTCCCTAGACGCATGCTGTGTTCTAACATACGTTCCATTTGCGTCTGAAATGAGGGAAATATGAGAATTGTGATGGTGTAATGATTGGAAAGCTCTCACATTCTTTCCTTTTTGAACTTTACAGGTGTGGGGGGGAATCTGGTGGCGATCCAGGCCAGTCGGATCTCCACTTACCTTCATTTCTTAAGCATACCTGGAGTCCTGCCCTATAAGATGAGACAGCACTGGCCCAACCCCTGTGTCACATTCTTCTCTTCAGGTGAGGTCACTTTGAAACTATTTGTGCACCTCAGATGAATTCACTCCTTCAGATCTTTGAGATAAAATCGGTAATTAGTAGAGTTTGCTAAGTCAAGCTTCGTTCTTAAGGTTTGAGATTTGAACAAAGCTTGAACCCTGATATTTAAACATTATGGCATAAATCACCTGCACCATTTGTGCTATAGTTATGAATGATATCTCAAACCATGTTGTTTTTTGAGGAGTGTACTATTTCTTTTCTTTAAGGGAACCAAAAAAATTTTTTTTTGATGTTTATCTGCTTAGCCCCAGGGCATCCAAGATGTAGGTGTTCTTCAGTACAACACAAATTAAGATTTTTTACTCCAACCTTTGCTCGTATAAATCAAGTGGCAACCTCCCGCGATCTCTCTTGAAGCCAATACGCCAGTAATGTAAACTGCAATTCCTAAACTGGCCAATTTTTTTAAATTTTTTTTTAAAATAACTCATTCGTTTACGTTATATAAAGCCGTAAAGTTCTGCATAATTAGGGGTGTGGTTACAGGTGGATAGCCATTCTATAGTCATTGCGTCACCTCAGCTCCGCCCACATCCCACCTTTTTGACCATTTTTTGTTATCCGGGTTGAGATTCTAAGCTACTTTAGTGATAAATCACTGGACAGTGTTGAGTTTCTGTGCTCCTCTCTACACGCTACATGTCTGTATGAGTGTTCGTGTGTCAGAATATATCAGACATTAGTTCAATATAATACAACATAATAAGCTAAAATTTCAACTAAATATCCAAATACATTTAATTACTAAACTATATTAACTATATCAACTATATTACTGATCTGCTCACATTATCTCTCATCAGCCTACAGGTCCGCTGGGTGACAGCTGCTTTCGTTTTCAAACGCTTGTGCTCCCGCTTGCAAACACTTCCTTGTTCTTTCAAACCGCTGCCGTGCGTTGATCATTGTAGCCAATCAAAGGCACATCCGATGAGCACGTGAGCACAATGGCCAGTCAGAGTTGTTTACGATTACAGCTCAACAGCTCTCAAAGCGTCACATTTTTAACATTTCACTACCGTATTTGGTACTTATTGCGTCGGTACTTTTGACATCACTACCATTGTGCAACGTTTACTAAAGTAACATGAGTGAAAGTTGAGCAAGTGATCTCTGAGCTGACGTGAGTGAGTGGAGGCGGAGAATTTGTATATTAATGAATTTGCATATACTAAATGAAGCAGTGATATGAAAAGTGAACATTTACATAAAAGTGAATTCATTCAATTATCACACAAATTCAAAATGGACAAAAAACTCAAAATACGACAGTGTATACTATTACGTAAAAGTAAATTTATTCAATTATCACACAAACCCAAAATGGACAAAAATTTTGAGTTTTGAGTTTTTGTCCATTTTGAATTTTTGTGATAATCGAATAAATTAACTTTTACGTAATAGTATACACTGTAGGGCTGGGACAGTATGGATTAAATATTTGTTTTAGCCTATTGCCCTGCAAAGATGCGTAATGCCGCTCAGCGCTTTGAGATGAATGTGGGACACGAGCTGGATAGACTCCTGCTCGAATATCTTTGTCTTCATGTTTTCTCCTAATGTTGCAAAGCAACACTTGTTGTAAAATGTCTGAAGAGTGAATTTAATCTTCTACAGGGTCAAGACATTTAGGCTATGTTTGATTATGCACTGCTTGAGAAAACGAAAGTAAAACCGCTGGGTGCACGTTGTAACACTCAGCCTGATAAAGGCAGTTTACACAACTATCACGGTTCGTTAACCCTTTTTTTTAAAAGGTGACCCATCCTGCGGTATTCAAATACACTTGACGTGCCTCAAGTCTAAGCTAGCTAAGCTAACAATTTAATTAAGTAGAAAATAGTATGAAAGGAGATATAAAAATTAAAAGTGCACAACTCCTCCTAAGTGGAAGCAAGCAAATTTTCCCCCTCTGGTGCAAACTAGCGCGGATGAGTCTTTATTTGGGTTAGTAAAATAACAAAACGTAGTCTTGTTTTTAAGTAGAAAATAAATTTATGTAAAGAGATAAAATACAGTAGCCTCACGTGGTGGAGTCTGAAACTGCTCCATTGGGCTGTGATTATGGGGCGTGTTTCAACTGAACCAGGAAAGACATCAATTGGATAGACCTACAACCAATCAGAGCAACGAAGCGACGCATTGTCAAATGTCAAAATAGTTCAACTGCACTTTGTTGCCAAGTCCGCGTTTTTCCCCCCGCGGGTTGTTTTCTATGTCCGCGGGTTGAAGCGACTATTGTGTGATATATAGACCCATGAGTGCGAATTTTAGCAGGCATCCTTGCCAAAATAACACATTTTAAACTCCAAACGCCATTTTGCCCCCGGAGAATCCCCAGAGAAGCTATTGTTTAGAGCTAGTAGTTGGTGGGTTTTGTTGTAAAAACTTGGCAACCCTGTCTGCACATGCGCTGGTATCAGGCTGAAATACACGATCTTTGCCGGTGTTGTAAAAAATAAAATAATTTAATAATACACAGAGTACTTACCCAACATGATAGTAATTTCTGAGAGAAATTGTGAAGGTGAATACAAACAAGCTCTCCATTCAGGATTCGAAAAAATATAATCCAAGCCCCTTTGATGACGTGCATGATTACGTTACTGTTGATCTTCTGTCCATCATCGTCTAAAGCCCGCCCTGATGATTTCATTGGTCCGAACAGTTTCTGTTCGGGGATAATTATTCCTCTGTGGAGCAAGGCCAGACCGAACTGCCCGACCTGAAAATTTTGTTTGGCAGGGCTATGTTCGGCTGGCTTCCAGGCTAAAAATACAGAGTAGCCTATAGTAAATTATATATTTTTATACAAATAAAAAAGTCATGATAAAGTGAACATGGAATGTAAATGGTGATGGCGGTGACGATCTCAGACCTGCAGTAGGCATCACGTGACCGCGGTATTGCGGTAAAACGGTAATCGTCCAAGTCCTAATACACTGTCGTATTTTGAGTTTTTTGGCCATTTTGAATTTGTGATAATCGAATAAATTCACTTTTTGCGTAGTAGTATACACTGTCGTATTTTGAGTTCCCTTTCAGTCGGTCACGTTTGACGTACGTCGGAGTGACCCACGAATTGGGATCACTTCTGAGAGCCCCTATCAGCTTCGAGATATAGAAAACGGGCTAATGAACATTGGCGTGTTCCCCGCTGCGCGGGTATAAAGCGGAAGCGATCGCCACACACTGTTGTCATTCACTTCGGAGCCGAACGGCGTTGATGAAGCATCTGACTGCCTTCTATCTGCGAGAGAGAGAGAAAGCGTGTGCCGGGGGAAATTGCTCTTCTGTTGGCCACAAGTTGGATCGCGACTGCGATCTCACTGCTGCTGAGAGAGCTGCTGTTTTCATAGCAAACTGAGAAACTGAGCAAATTGCACTACACACACACACACACACACACACACACCACACACAGTTGGTTCGGTGGACATGTTCCTTTTCTGGTGAGAGCAGAAATAGGCTGCACACAAAACTTGTTATTCTGCCGCGGTCGATCCCTGGGTGCTTCAGCACTAAGAGAGCAAATTTTCCTCACAAATGAGCTACACTGGTGATGTGCCGTCCTTTTCAGGATGTCTTTCCACCCGTGCGTTTCTGGATGCGGTCGTTCCCTGTCATCCGCTGACGGTCACAAGCGCTGTATCACGTGCCTGGGCTTAGAGCACGCTGAGGCGGCGTTTGTGGATAGCTCGTGTTCTCACTGCGGGAACATGACTATCTTGGCGCTTAGGTCGAGACTCGCCTACCTTCGGGAAGGTGGAGTCCCCCTACCCATGCTCGATTTAGGTCTATTCCTGCCCAGCAGAATAGACCTAATTTGACGGATGGCCGGGGTGACCTGAGGATCACGGTTAGGGCAAACCTGTCGAGTGAGCCTCCGCGGGACCCTAATCCCTCACAAGCGCCGCAATCGGTGGTGCTTCCGGAGGATCCCATTGGCCCCTCTCATGTTCGGCCGACGGTGTCCTTTGGGGCACCCGCAGATGAGCAGATGTCGATCGCTGCATTGGAGGGTGCCTTTCTTCCCGGAGGTGCATGAGGAGCTGACTAGGTCGTGGAAAACACCGTTTAGCGCCCGTGGGTGACCTAGTGGCTCCTCGCTCCTCACTACCCTTGACGGCGGGCAGGCCAGGGGCTATGAGGGTCTCCCTGAGGAGGCATTTCTGGCTCAACCTGGCCGATATGAGGGAGACCGATAAGACCCGGTTCCTGGACTCCCCTACTTCGTCGTCTGGGTTGTTCGGCGACGCGGTCGAGAGCTTTGCCCAGCACTTCTCGGCCGCCCAGAAGCAGACGGAGGCCAGCCGGCACATCCTGCCCCGGCGGTCCGCTGCTGCCTCGACCCCGCTGCCGGTGGCAGCACCTCCACCTGCCCATCGCAGAGGGCGCCCGCCCGCCCGCCACTGGCCACGGCCAGTATACCCAAAACTTCACAAAAAAAGCAGTTTCCAGTCGTATTTTGATTTTTTTTTTTGTCAATTTTGAATTTGTGTGATTTAATTGAATAATTTCACTTTTACGTAATAGTATACACTGTTGTATCTTGATTTTTTTTGTTCATTTAGACTTTGTGATAATTTAATAAATTCACTTTTACGTAATAGTATACACTGTCGTATTTAGATTTTTTTTGTCCATTTTGACTCTGTGATAATTGAATACATTTACTTTTACGTAATAGTATACACTGTTGTATTTTGAAGTTTTTGTCCATTTTGACTCTTTGTGATAATTGAATACATTCACTTTTAGGTATACAGTGTCATATTTTGAGTTCCCTTTCAGTCGGTCACGTTCGACGTACGTAGGAACTAGACCGACGAATTGGGATCTGACCTCAGAGACCTATCCACTTCGAGTATGTAAAAACGAGCCAATCAGAGATTGGCATGTGATCCGCACGCTCCGCCCCGCAGCGCAGGTATAAATAGGAAGTGGAATGGCAGATCAATGCTTTCTACTTCGGAGCCGAGCAGTACTACTACTTTTTCTACGAAGAGTGTGTAAATTGAGTCTTGTTAGAGAAGGAGAACTGCCAGTGTGGGTGAAATGGCGCTTCAGCGAGTGATCGACAGTTGCAATTGCTTGCATTCAAAAAAGAGCTTTTTGTTGGTTCGCTGGGTGTTTTCCCAAACTTGAGTGCCACACACAGGCTTGCACTGTGGACTGTGTGCTGGCCGCGGTCATCTCCCTGAGTGCTTCAGCACGTCTAAAAGAGCAGTTTTTCCATTCTAAAAGAGCAACACAGTTTGACCCTGCATCTTTTTCAAGATGTCATTCAAAGCGTGTATTCCTGGAATGCAACTGTTTCCTGTCCTCGTTGACGGCCACGATCGCATGTGAGATTGCAATTGTGGGTGATTCATGTTCTCGCAGAAGAATATGGTCACGTCGGCGCGTTTTTCGTCTCACCCTTCTCATAAAAGGCTTGAGTGTTCAGCGTGCCGTGTGCCGTCGAGCGGCCGACTGACAGCGGTGGTTGTCACAACAGTGGTTGTCAGCGCTCTAGATGCGCGGTCGAGACTATGAAACCTCAGATGGGGTCGAGTCCCTTCGCCTATCCCCCGATCTAGTTCATTGTCTGGTTGTGGTGTGGCAAGCAGCGGGGCGAGGGACCGCGAGAGCGGGCCGGTGATTGATGTTAACGAGTGCCAGCTGCGTGGCACACCGGTCTCGTCTCGCGGTCATGTGACGGGAGCATAAAAGGAGGAACATGGCAGCGGAAGACGAGAGAGGACCAGGCCTGGATTTTATGTTTAGTTTTGTTTATGTGTTTGTGGGCAGTCGTCCGTGAGGGGCTGCCCACGTTTTATTTTGTGTGTGTTTGCGGGCAGTCGTCCGTGAGGGGCTGTCCGCGGTTTTACTTTCATTTTGTTTATTTATTTTGAATAAATGTTTTTGAACGTTCGCCGGTTCCCGCCTCCTTCCTTCCCATCTACAAACCGTATTACATTTCTCTCGCCTCTCTGTCCTTACCCCCAGGTGCCACGGCCGCCGTGATCCCCCCCCCCCCCCCCCCCGGGAGAGGGGGGTGGTGGTAGTAGAGCGCAGTCTCGGGAGTGCCCCCCGGCCTGCGAGGGGCGATGGGGGTATGTGGTGTGGCAAGCAGCGGGGCGAGGGACCGCGAGAGCGGGCGGTGATTGATGTTAACGAGTGCCAGCTGCGTGGCACACCGGTCTCGTCTCGCGGTCATGTGACGGGAGCATAAGAGGAGGAACATGGCAGCGGAAGACGAGAGAGGACCAGGCCTGGATTTTATGTTTAGTTTTGTTTGTGTTTGTGGGCAGTCGTCCGTGAGGGGCTGCCCACGTTTTATTTTGTGTGTGTTTGCGGGCAGTCGTCCGTGAGGGGCTGTCCGCGGTTTTACTTTCATTTTGTTTATTTATTTTGAATAAATGTTTTTGAACGTTCGCCGGTTCCCGCCTCCTTCCTTCCCATCTACGAACTTTATTACATTGGTGCCGAAAACCCGGGAGGAAGGAGGGACCCGCTGTCGGAGAGCCCTCGCTGCTGAGGGGGATCGCGGTGCTGAGGAGTTCGGGCAGCGCGGATGATGAAAGACCGCGAGTGACTGCCCGAGGCGGTGGTGCTGGAGCGAGTGAAGACCGGTGGGACGGAGAGCTCGCTGCCGTGCCCCTGGGTCGAGGTGGGGTGGCGGCCGTCCTGGAGGGAGTGGAGGAGTTGCCGGCGTTCGCCGTGGGCCGGAGCCTGCTGCCATCCGCCGGAACGGGGAGGAGCAGGGAACGCGGAGCTTGCTGCCGACTGCCCTCAATAGGAGGAGCCACCGCCGGCCGCCAGGGGGCGGAGGAGGATCGGGCCGTCCACCGGGCGTCCAGCACCATCGCATAGCACCGCGAGGAAGAGCCTCTCGGCTGGTGAGGACCGAGCGGCAGTGTGTCGGGGAACCGGACCAGAATTTTTTTTCTCTTTCTTTTTTCCCTCTCTCCCCTCTCTCGTCCGCGGGCTCCTCGTGCTCCCGTCTACATTTCTCTCGCCTCTCTGTCCTTACCCCCAGGTGCCGCGGCCGCCGTGATCGGCGAGTAGAGCGCAGTCTCGGGAGTGCCCCCCGGCCTGCGAGGGGCGATGGGGGTATGTGGTGTGACAGGCAGCGGGGCGAGGGACCGCGAGAGCGGGCCGGTGATTAGTGTTGACGAGTGCCAGCTGCGTGGCACACCGGTCTCGTCTCGCGGCCATGTGACGGGAGTATAAAAGGAGGCGCAAGGACAGCGAAAGACGAGAGAGGACCAGGCCTGGAATTTTATGTTATGTTTTGTTTATGTGTTTGTGGGCAGTCGTCCGTGAGGAGCTGCCCACGTTTTATTTTGTGTGTTCGCGGGCAGTCGTCAGTGAGGGGCTGCCCGCGGTTTTGCTTTCGGTTTGTTTATTTCTTTTGAATTAAAGTTTGTTTGAACGTCCGCCGGTTCCAGCCTCCTTCCTTCCCAGCTGCTAACTTCATTACACTGGTGTTACTGGAAAAGGGCTACTTTGGCTGATAAGCGCTGGTGGCCTGAGGATTACAGTGGGAATTCCCCGCTGGGTAAATCACTTCGGGCCCCCACTACTCTATTGAATCAAAAGCATGCTGAGACTCTGTTCGTGGGTGGTACGGATTCTCTCATGAGAACATCAGGCGATGTCCACACTAGTGGTCCAGGAACAGGGGGCTAACCCGGCAGATATGCGTAAGAAAAGCCTGTCTGTCGGACTTGCCTCCTCAGCGACGCCATCGAGAACTTTGCCCAGCAGTTCTTGGTGGCCCAGAAGCAGACGGAGGCGGTGCACCAGGGTGCCGACGACCAGCTGCTCGTTTGTTGGTCGCAGCGCCCCGGAGGAGGACCGGGGAGCCCTGACTGGTTAACGTTCTGCCACTGGCTCTCCGGAGTCCAGCGGTACCCACATTTTCAAGAGCAGTTTCCTCTCTCTCTGGGCCCCAAGAGGGCCAGGTTGGAAGTGTGCGACGCCCCCGGGCCTTGCTGCTTCTTTCCTCCCCTCCCCTCGCCAGGGGCAGTAGTGTGGGCATCAAGACCGCCTCCGGGCCTTCTCACCCACACTCTGCCCCAACCTGGAATACTCAGATAATACGCTGGGCTGCCTTCGGGCCTCCCGAGTAGGGTCTGAGTGCTCCACTTCCCTTCCTCCAGGCAGCAGGCAGCAGAGTGGGCTTCAAGGATGCCTCTGGCCTTCTCACCCACACTCTGCCCCAACCGGGAATACTCAGACATCACTCCAGGCCACCCACAGGCCTCCCGAGTCGGGTCTGAGCATCCCACCTCTCTGCCTCCGGGCAGCAGGCAGCTGAGTGGGCTTCGAGGACGCCTCCGGGCCTTCTCACCCACTTCCTTGTCTCTATCTTTCCTCGACACAGACCGTTCTTACGCTTTGCGTTCGAGGGAAAGGCATACCAGTACAAGGTCCTGCCCTTCGGGCTGTTCCTGTCGCCTTGCGTCTTCACGAAGATCGCCGAGGCAGCCATTGTTCCACTCTGAGAACGAGGCGTTTGCATCCTCAACTATCTTGATGACTGGCTCATTCTCGCCCAGTCTCGGGAGCAGTTGTGCGAACACAGGGACATGGTGCTCGGTCACGTCAGCCTGTGGGGCCTTCGGGTCAACCGAGAGAAGAGCAAGCTCTGTCCTACTCAGAGAATCTCTTACCTCGGTATGGAGCTGGTTTCGATCGAAAAAATTTTCAGAGGCTCCTGGGGCATATGGCATCTACAGCCGTGGTGACGCCGCTCGGATTGCTTCATATGAGACCGCTCCAACACTGGCTTCATGGCCGAGTCCCGAGGTGGGCGTGGCAGAGCGGCCAGTACCGGGTCCCAGTGACTTTGTACTGCCGCCAAACTTTCAGTCCTTGGTCAGACACGACGTTTCTCCGGGCCGCAATGCCCTTAGAGCAAGGTTCCAGGCATGCTGTGCTATTCACGGATGCCTCTACCATGGGCTGGGAGGCCACGTACAATGGGCATTTAGTTGCGGGTCTGTGGACAGAACTGCAACTGCATTGGCATATCAATCGCCTTGAGTTGCTAGCAGTACATTTGGCACTGCGCTGCCTCAAGGGGCTGCTACGTGGCAAACATGTACTGGTCCGTACGGACAGCATGGCGGCCGTTGCGTACATCAACCGTCAGGATGGTCTATGCTCCCATCGCATGTTCCAACTCGCCCGCCACCTGCTCCTGTGGAGTCAGAAGCAGCTGAGGTCGCTTTGGTCCATTCATGTCCCTGGTGTGCTCAGCCAGACAGCCGACAAGCTCTCTCGGCAGCCAGCACCTCCGGGAGAGTGGCGACTCCACCCCCAGGCGGTCCAGCTGATATGGGACCAGTTCGGAGCCGCACAGGTAGACCTGTTTGCCTCTCCGGACTCGACCCATTGCTAGTGGTACTATTCCCTGACCGGGGGTACCCTCGACACAGATGCACTGGCGCACAGCTGGCCCCAGGGCCTACGCAAGTATGCGTTTCCCCCAGTGAGCCTTCTTACACAGACTTTGTGCAAAGTCAGGGAGGACGAGGAGCAGTTCTTGTTAGTTGCGTCTTACTGGCCCAACCGGACCTGGTTCCCAGAACTTACTCTCCTCGCGACAGCCCCTCCTTGGCCAGTTCCCCTGAGGAAGGACCTTCTTTCTCAGGGACGGGGCACCCTATGGCACCCGCGTCCAGACCTCTGGAATCTTCATGTCTGGTCCCTGGACAGGACGCGGAGGTTCTAGGTGGACTGCCACAAACAGTCGTAGATACCATCTCTTCAGCTAGAGCCCCCTTACAAGGCGCCTCTATGCGCTGAAGTGGAACCTGTTCTTTGAGTGGTGTTCTTCCTGCCGGAAAGTGTTTGATTTGTGTCGTGCTTTCCTTCCTGCAAGACAGGTTGGAGCGAAGGCTGTCTCCCTCCACCCTCAAAGTGTACATTGCCGTAATAGCGGCGTACCACGATGCAGTTGAAGGTAAGTCCGTGGGGAAGCACAACCTAATCGTCAGGTTCCTCAGAGGTGCCTTGATAAACAACCTTGATACCCTCTTGGCACTTAGCTCTAGTGCTCAGAGCACTTCAGAGCCCTCCCTTCGAGCCTTCGGAGTCAATTGAGCTGAAAATTTTGTCAATGAAGACAGTGCTCCTGACTGCATTGGCCTCTATCAAGAGGGTAGGGGACCTGCACGCACTTTCGGTCCTTGAATCATGCCTAGAATTCGGGCCTGGTAACTCTCACGTTATCCTGAGACCCCCGGCCCGGATACGTGCCCAAGGTTCCCACCACTCCCTTCCGGGATCAGGTGGTGAACCTGCAAGCGCTGCCTTCGGAGGAGGCAGACCCGGCCCTGGCTTTGCTGTGTCCGGTCCGCACTCTTCGTGCTTACATTGACCGGATCCAAAGCTTTCGGACCTCAGAGCAACTCTTCGTCTGTTACGGAGGCCAGCAGAAGGGAAAGGCTGTCTCCAAGCAGAGGTTAGCCCACTGGATAGTGGATGCTATAGTTTTGGCTTACCAGTCCCAAGATTTGCCTTGCCCGTTTGGGTTGCGAGCTCACCCCACTAGGAGTGTAGCATCCTCCTGGGCGCTTGCTCAAGGCGCCTCGCTGACAGACATTTGTAGAGCTGCGGGCTGGGCGACACCTAACACGTTCGCTAGATTCTATAGCCTCCGTGTAGAGCCGGTATCTTCCCACATCCTCACCTCTGATGGCGAGGAGCACTAAGTATGGCTTTACTTAGTTCTAAGTGTCGTTCTAAGTGTCGGCTTGCAACACCACTCCCGCCCTCTGGGCCGGATACGTGCGTCTATTGTCTCCAGTTGTGTTCCCCGGGAAACCGGCTATCTCTGTCGGGCTCCTCCGTCAACCCATGCAGTGTCAGACGTTGTGGACTGTCTGACGCTAGGCCTGCACCCGTATGCTTGTGGAACGTGGTTATAGGCTGGGTCCATATGTAGCGGTTCCCTCACGGCTATCCCATATGTGTATTTTCCACGGTACCAGCTACCCTAATGGCTAGCTCTGTGTCTTTCCCTTGACAGAGCCCGCTCTGTCGTCTCTGGGCCTGTTTTTTCCCCCCTACAATTAGGTTGGAACCACTCCAGAGACTTCCATATGTTGCACTACCCTGCCAGGTTAGTCCTTATGTGTATTCCGCCACCAAGCCTTCCCTGAAGGACGTTTCCCCGCAGCGTACCTTCTTCCGAGACGGGCACGCTTTCCCAGCGTTCAGTAGTCACTCTGAGTGGGTCTCGCAGAAACAGCAGTGACTGACCTCACTGCTTGGAGCCCTGACTTCCGTACCATACTAGACAGTCCAGTGCGCTCAAGCAGGACGCTGGAAGGGTCAGCATCCAGGCGTGTTCCAAAGGGATCCCAATTTGTCGGTCTAGTTCCGACCTTCGTCGAACGTGACCGACTGAAAGGGAACGTCTCAGTTACGTATGTAACCCTCGTTCCCTAAAGGAGGGAACGGAGACGTACATCCCGTCGCCAGGTGCTGTGCTTCCGCTAGGAGCCCAGTCACTAATTCAGCTCCTCAGCAGAAAAAAGCATTGCTCTGCCATTCCACTTCCTATTTATACCCGCGCAGCGGGGCGGAGCGTGGAATGTGCGGATCACATGCCAATCTCCGATTGGCTCGTTTTTACATACTCGAAGTGGATAGGTCTCTGAGGTCAGATCCCAATTCGTTGGTCTAGTTCCAACGTACGTCTCTGTTCCCTCCTTCAGGGAACGAGGGTTACATACGTAACCGAGACGTTTTTTGTCCATTTTGAATTTGTTTGATAATTGAATAAATTCACTTTTACGTAATAGTTTACACTGTCGTATTTTGAGTTTTTGTCAATTTTGAATTTTTGTGATAATTGAATTAATTTACTTTTACGTAATAGTATACACTGTCGTATTTAGATTTTTTGTCCATTTCGACTCTTTGTGATAATTGAATGAATTCCCTTTTACATAATAGTATAGTCGTATTTTGAGTTTTTTATCCATTTTGACTGATTTTTGTGATAATTGTAATGAACAAAATTACGACAGTGTATACTATTATGTAAAAGTGATTTTATTCAAAAATCAAATTCAGTAAAAATGGACAAAAAACTGAAACTACAACAGTGTATACTATTACGTAAAAGTGAATTAATTCAAAAATCAAAAAGTCAAAATGGACAAAAAAACTCAAAATAAGACAGTGTATACTATTACGTAAAAGTGAATTTATTCAAAAATAAAAAAAAATCAAAATGGACAAAAAACTCAAAATACGACAGTGTATACTATTACGTAATAGTGAATTTATTCAAAAATCAAATTAAGTAAAAATGGACAAACTCAAAATACGACAGTCTATACTATTACGTAAATGTGAATTTATTCAATTATCACAAAAAATCTAAATGGACAAAACTCAAACTACAACAGTGTATACTATTACGTAAAAGGGAATTTATTCAAAAATCAAAAAAATTCAAAATGGACAAAAAAAAAAATCAAACTGACGCTGCGTCGAAACGCTGTGAGAATGCCTCTGCGTGATTGCGTCGTGAAGCGTGTGTAGAACCAGTCCATTCAGGCGATCGATCATCATCGACGTGGTGACGTCATCGACCGGAAACTATAAAGCGTCCGCGAATACAAACAGGAACTAGCTTCTGAAACAGCCTGAAGTAAGTGATCACGGGCATGCCGGGAGTATGGCCGAGCGACACAGCGTCTCGTTCCCCTCAGGGAACTAGGGTTACATACGTAACCGAGACGTTCCCCATCTAAGAACTCGAGCTGCGTCGAAACACTGTGAGAACGCTTATACCCACATCGCCATAGGACCAAGTGCTCGAATGTGTGAAACCGTAGCGCACACGACTACGATAACACCTGTGCCCCAACTGTAGATGCAACATCCAAATCGTAGAATCTTACGAAAGTTAGCGGCAAAGACCAGCCTGCCGCGTTACAAATGTCTTGGAGGGAAGCCCCCGACAGAAGTGCTTTAGAAGCAGCCATACCCCTGGTAGAATGCGCCCGGACAGCCAGAGGAGACGGCTGTCAGACCGCTTCATAAGCAAGTGAAATGGCCTCAACCAGCCACTTGCTCATTCTCTGCTTAGACACGGGTGCTCCTTTCTTAGGAGCTCCGAAACAGACAAACAGTTGATCAGTCTTACTCCACAGGGCAACTCTGTGGGCGTACGCGTCAAGTGCCCTAACTGGGCAAAGCAGATTTAACTTTTCCTGGTCTGACGTCACGAAAGGAGGAGGACAGAAGGCTTGCAAAGTGATGGGATCCCTAGGGCTCGTAGGAACCTTGGGGATATATCCTGGTGTGGAGTGAAGGAAATCCTTTACCATGCCAGGCGGGGATGAAGAAATCTCTTGACCACTTGAGAGAGGAGATCCCTCCTGGTTGGAATCTCCATGGGAGAGCCTTCCAGGAGAGATATTAGGTCCGAGAACCAGATTCTGGTCGGCCAGTACGGAGCCACTAGAAGTACACGGACTCCGTCCCGGCGTACCCTCTCCAGAACTCCCGGAAGCAGAGCAATCGGGGGAAATGCGTACAGGGGCAGCCTCGGCCACTTGTTACATGGCGTCCAGCCCCAGTGGGGCTGGGTGTGACAGAGAAAACCACTGAGGACAGTGGGAATTCTCTGCCGAAGCCAACAGGTCTATTTCTGCTTTCCCGAATCTTTGCCACAGGAGCTCCACCGCCTCGGGGTGGAGTCTCCATTCCCCGGGCCTCGGCCCCTGCCTCAACAGGATGTCCGCTTCCTGATTTAGGACCCCTGGGATGTAAACTGCCCTAATGGAAAGCAGTTTCCCTTGGGCCCACAGGAGGATCTGATGTGCCAGTTTGTATAAGGGACGGGACCTCAGACCCCCCTAATGGTTTATGTAGGCGACCACCAATGTGTTGTCTGTCCTGACTAATACATGATGGCCTCTGAGGTTGGGCAGGAACAGTTTCAATGCAAGAAACACAGCGAGCATCTCTAGCCGATTTATGTGCCATTGCCGCTGATGTTCCTGTCATAGACCCTAGGACGAACGACCACTCATGATCACCCCCCCACCCCGTGAGGGAAGCATCTGTCGTTAGCGTGACGCGACGAACATGATCTCCCAGCACAGGTCCCTGGGCTAGAAACCCGGGAGCTTTCCACATGACCAGAGCACGAAGGCATCGCTGCGTGACTTTGATCGTGCGGAGTGGATTTCCCCTCGGGGAAAACCCTTTTGTTCTGAGCCACCACTGTAGCGACCTCATGTTCAGCAGGCCAAAAGGTATCTCGTTGGACGCAGCCGCCATGAGACCTAACAGTTTCTGGAACTGCTTTACAGTGACAGCCCGGTCCAGCTTCGGTTCTTTGACTGCTACCAGGATTGATGCTATGCGTGTCGGCGATAATTGCGCCTGCATTATTACCGAATCCCAGTTCACACCTAGAAAAGTGGTTCTCTGAGCCGGAGAAAGCACACTCTTCTTGGCGTTCAATCTCAACCCCAACCTCGACATGTGTGCGAAAACAGCATCTCGATGCTGAACCGCCATCTGCTCGGTGTGAGCTAAAATCAGCCAATTGTCGATGTAATTGAGTATGCGGATGCCCTGCAGATGCAACGGCGCCAGAACTGCATCCACACACTTGGTGAATGTGCGGGGTGACAGTGCTAGACCGAAGGGAAGTACTCGATATTGGTATGCCTCTCCCCCGAAGGCAAACCTCAGAAACTTCCTGTGATGTGGAAGGATGGAGACATGGATATATGCGTCTTTGAGGTCTATGGTCACAAACCAATCCTCTGACTTGATCTGAGATACAATCTGTCTGAGTGTAAGCATCTTGAATTTGAGCTTTGCCACAGAGCGATTTAGTAGACGTAAGTCTAATATCGGGCGCAACCCCCCATCCTTCTTCGGCATGATGAAGTAACGGCTGTAAAACCCTGACTCCCTGCCGGGAGGAGGAACCCTTTCTATAGCCCCCTTTTGCAGGAGTGTCTCTACTTCTTGTGCCATTACCAGAGCCTGCTCTGGGCCCACCTCTGTGGGTAGGACACCGCTGAACGGGGGTGGCCGCCTTTTGAATTGAATCGCGTACCCCCTTTCTATTATCTGCAGGACCCAACGAGATATATTCGATAGACGTTTCCAGTCGTCTAGAAAATCTACTAAGGGAATCAGCCTCTCAAGGCTGGCATCTGGTGTATTTTGGGCAACAAGCACAGTTCCTTGAAACGGTGGACCGGCAGAGAACACCTGTCTTGACTGCTCGGGAGCCCCCCGAGAGGGGAGCGGACCACCCTCGGGTGGCCCGCGGGGACCGTCTTCGCCCCCGCATTGCGGCGGGGTTGGCAGCGTGGCCCCCAGAGGGCACCGCAGGAAGACGGGTACCGTATACTGAGGTAAGCACCGTCTTCCTGCGGAGTGGACTACCCTCAGCGTCCTGACGATTCTGGCGTCAGGAACGCTTCGACGAGGCCTTCTTGGCGATAAGGACTGTCCTTAGATCTGCCCTACCCCTTGAAGGCCTCGTCTGAGAGCGCCACCCCGCCTACCAGTCTCTTTGCAGGGGAGTACGGGTGGCGACGCTCTGCCGCTGTTGCGCCCTGTATGAGGAGCTCATACTCGGCTTGGGCTGCTGTTTTTCAGCCGCAGCCCCAGGGACTTGGATGCGGAGAGGGAGGAATTGCTTCAACGCTGCAGGGGACAGTGGCGCGTCGAGCAGAAAGCTCTTAATCCTTAATTTCGGTGGGGTTGAGCCACAAATGCCTCTCCGTGGCCACCAAGGCTGCCATAGAGCGGCCCACAAATCTGGCCGTCTCCTTGGTGGCCCGGAGAGCAAGATCGGCAGACTGCTTCAATTCGTTTATTACTTTTCCCCCCACCTCATCTCTACCATCCAAATCCCTTAGCAGGTCAGCCTGGTACAGCTGCATGTCAGCTGCATGGACAAAAACCTCAAAATACGACAGTGTATACTATGACGTAAAAGTGAATTTATTCAATTATCACAAAAAGTAAAAATGGACAAAAACCTCAAAAAACGACAGTGTATACTATGACGTAAAAGTGAATTTATTCAATTATCACAAAAAGTAAAAATGGATGAAAACCTCAAAAAACGACAGTGTATACTATGATGTAAAAGTGAATTTATTCAATTATCACAAAAAGTAAAAATGGACAAAAACCTCAAAAAACGACAGTGTATACTATGACGTAAAAGTGAATTTATTCAAAAATCAAAAAAATTCAAAATGGACAAAGACCTCAAAATACGACAGTGTATACTATGACGTAAAAGTGAATTTATTCAATTATCACAAAAAGTAAAAATGGACAAAAACCTCAAAAAACGACAGTGTATACTATGACGTAAAAGTGAATTTATTCAATTATCACAAAAAGTAAAAATGGACAAAAACCTCAAAAAACGACAGTGTATACTATGACGTAAAAGTGAATTTATTCAATTATCACAAAAAGTAAAAATGGACAAAAACCTCAAAAAACGACAGTGTATACTATGACGTAAAAGTGAATTTATTCAAAAATCAAAAAAATTCAAAATGGACAAAAACCTCAAAATACGACAGTGTATACTATGACGTAAAAGTGAATTTATTCAATTATCACAAAAAGTAAAAATGGACAAAAACCTCAAAAAACGACAGTGTATACTATGACGTAAAAGTGAATTTATTCAATTATCACAAAAAGTAAAACTGGACAAAAACCTCAACAAACGACAGTGTATACTATGACGTAAAAGTGAATTTATTCAATTATCACAAAAAGTAAACATGGACAAAAACCTCAAAATACGACAGTGTATACTATGACGTAAAAGTGAATTTATTCAAAAATCAAAAAATTCAAAATGGACAAAAACCTCAAAAAACGACAGTGTATAATGTGAATTCATTCAATTATCACAAAAAGTAAAAATAGACAAAAACCTCAAAAAACGACAGTGTATACCATGACGTAAAAGTGAATTTATTCAATTATCACAAAAAGTAAAAATGGACAAAAACCTCAAAATACGACAGTGTATACTATGACGTAAAAGTGAATTTATTCAAAAATCAAAAAAACTCAAAATGGACAAAAACCTCAGAAAACGACAGTGTATACAATGACGTAAAAGTGAATTTATTCAATTATCACAAAGTAAAAATGGACAACCTCAAAAAACGACAGTGTATGCTATGATGTAAAAGTGAATTTATTCAATTATCACAAAAAGTAAAAATAGACAAAAACCTCAAAAAACGACAGTGTATACTATGACGTAAAAGTGAATTTATTCAAAAATCTAAAAATTCAAAATGGACAAAAACCTCAAAAAACGACAGTGTATAATGTGAATTCATTCAATTATCACAAAAAGTAAAAATAGACAAAAACCTCAAAAAACGACAGTGTATACCATGACGTAAAAGTGAATTTATTCAATTATCACAAAAAGTAAAAATGGACAAAAACCTCAAAAAACGACAGTGTATACTTTGACGTAAAAGTGAATTTATTCAATTATCACAAAAAGTAAAACTGGACAAAAACCTCAAAAAACGACAGTGTATACTATGACGTAAAAGTGAATTTATTCAATTATCACAAAAAGTAAAAATGGACAAAAACCTCAAAATACGACAGTGTATACTATGACGTAAAAGTGAATTTATTCAATTATCACAAAAAGTAAAAATGGACAAAAACCTCAAAAAACGACAGTGTATACTATGATGTAAAAGTGAATTTATTCAAAAATCAAAAAAATTCAAAATGGACAAAAACCTCAAAATACGACAGTGTATACTATGATGTAAAAGTGAATTTATTCAATTTATCACAAAAAGTAAAAATGGACAAAAACCTCAAAAAACGACAGTGTATAAAGTGAATTTATTCAATTATCACACAAAGTAAAAATGGACAAAAACCTCTAAATACGACAGTGTATACTATGACGTAAAAGTGAATTTATTCAAAAATCAAAAAAACTCAAAATGGACAAAAACCTCAAAAAACGACAGTGTATACTATGACGTAAAAGTGAATTTATTCGATTATCACAAAAAGTAAAAATGGACAAAAACCTCAAAAAACGACAGTGTATACTATGACGTAAAAGTGAATTTATTCAATTATCACAAAAAGTAAAAATGGACAAAAACCTCAAAAAACGACAGTGTATACTATGACGTAAAAGTGAATTTATTCAAAAATCAAAAAAAATCAAAATGGACAAAAACCTCAAAATACGACAGTGTATACTATGACGTAAAAGTGAATTTATTCAATTATCACAAAAAGTAAAACTGGACAAAAACCTCAACAAACGACAGTGTATACTATGACGTAAAAGTGAATTTATTCAATTATCACAAAAAGTAAAAATGGACAAAAACCTCAAAAAACGACAGTGTATACTATGACGTAAAAGTGAATTTATTCAATTATCACAAAAAGTAAAAATGGACAAAAACCTCAAAAAACGACAGTGTATACTATGACGTAAAAGTGAATTTATTCAATTATCACAAAAAGTAAAAATGGACAAAAACCTCAAAAAACGACAGTGTATACTATGACGTAAAAGTGAATTTATTCAAAAATCAAAAAAATTCAAAATGGACAAAAACCTCAAAATACGACAGTGTATACTATGACGTAAAAGTGAATTTATTCAATTATCACAAAAAGTAAAAATGGACAAAAACCTCAAAAAACGACAGTGTATACTATGACGTAAAAGTGAATTTATTCAATTATCACAAAAAGTAAAACTGGACAAAAACCTCAACAAACGACAGTGTATACTATGACGTAAAAGTGAATTTATTCAATTATCACAAAAAGTAAACATGGACAAAAACCTCAAAATACGACAGTGTATACTATGACGTAAAAGTGAATTTATTCAAAAATCAAAAAATTCAAAATGGACAAAAACCTCAAAAAACGACAGTGTATAATGTGAATTCATTCAATTATCACAAAAAGTAAAAATAGACAAAAACCTCAAAAAACGACAGTGTATACCATGACGTAAAAGTGAATTTATTCAATTATCACAAAAAGTAAAAATGGACAAAAACCTCAAAAAACGACAGTGTATACTTTGACGTAAAAGTGAATTTATTCAATTATCACAAAAAGTAAAACTGGACAAAAACCTCAAAAAACGACAGTGTATACTATGACGTAAAAGTGAATTTATTCAATTATCACAAAAAGTAAAAATGGACAAAAACCTCAAAATACGACAGTGTATACTATGACGTAAAAGTGAATTTATTCAATTATCACAAAAAGTAAAAATGGACAAAAACCTCAAAAAACGACAGTGTATAAAGTGAATTTATTCAAAAATCAAAAAAATTCAAAATGGACAAAAACCTCAAAATACGACAGTGTATACTATGACGTAAAAGTGAATTTATTCAATTATCACAAAAAGTAAAAATAGACAAAAACCTCAAAAAACGACAGTGTATACTATGATGTAAAAGTGAATTTATTCAATTATCACAAAAAGTAAAAATGGACAAAAACCTCAAAAAACGACAGTGTATACTATGACGTAAAAGTGAATTTATTCAATTATCACAAAAAGTAAAAATGGATGAAAACCTCAAAAAACGACAGTGTATACTATGACGTAAAAGTGAATTTATTCAAAAATCAAAAAAATTCAAAATGGACAAAAACCTCAAAATACGACAGTGTATACTATGACGTAAAAGTGAATTTATTTAATTATCACAAAAAGTAAAAATGGACAAAAACCTCAAAAAACGACAGTGTATACTATGACGTAAAAGTGAATTTATTCAATTATCACAAAAAGTAAAAATGGACAAAAACCTCAAAATACGACAGTGTATAAAGTGAATTTATTCAATTATCACAAAAAGTAAAAATGGACAAAAACCTCTAAATACGACAGTGTATACTATGACGTAAAAGTGAATTTATTCAAAAATCAAAAAAACTCAAAATGGACAAAAACCTCAAAATACGACAGTGTATACTATGACGTAAAAGTGAATTTATTCAAAAATCAAAAAAATTCAAAATGGACAAAAACCTCAAAATACGACAGTGTATACTATGACGTAAAATTGAATTTATTCAATAATCACAAAAAGTAAAAATGGATGAAAACCTCAAAAAACGACAGTGTATACTATGACGTAAAAGTGAATTTATTCAAAAATAAAAAAAATTCAAAATGGACAAAAACCTCAAAATACGACAGTGTACACTATGACGTAAAAGTGAATTTATTCAATTATCACAAAAAGTAAAAATGGACAATAGCCTCAAAAAACGACAGTGTATACTATGATGTAAAAGTGAATTTTTTCAATTCATCACAAAAAGTAAAAATGGACAAAAACCTCAAAAAACGACAGTGTATAATGTGAATTTATTCAATTATCACAAAAAGTAAAAATGGACAAAAACCTCAAAAAACGACAGTGTATACTATGACGTAAAAGTGAATTTATTCAATTATCACAAAAAGTAAACATGGACAAAAACCTCAAAATACGACAGTGTATACTATGACGTAAAAGTGAATTTATTCAAAAATCAAAAAATTCAAAATGGACAAAAACCTCAAAAAACGACAGTGTATAATGTGAATTCATTCAATTATCACAAAAAGTAAAAATAGACAAAAACCTCAAAAAACGACAGTGTATACCATGACGTAAAAGTGAATTTATTCAATTATCACAAAAAGTAAAAATGGACAAAAACCTCAAAAAACGACAGTGTATACTTTGACGTAAAAGTGAATTTATTCAATTATCACAAAAAGTAAAACTGGACAAAAACCTCAAAAAACGACAGTGTATACTATGACGTAAAAGTGAATTTATTCAATTATCACAAAAAGTAAAAATGGACAAAAACCTCAAAATACGACAGTGTATACTATGACGTAAAAGTGAATTTATTCAATTATCACAAAAAGTAAAAATGGACAAAAACCTCAAAAAACGACAGTGTATACTATGATGTAAAAGTGAATTTATTCAAAAATCAAAAAAATTCAAAATGGACAAAAACCTCAAAATACGACAGTGTATACTATGATGTAAAAGTGAATTTATTCAATTTATCACAAAAAGTAAAAATGGACAAAAACCTCAAAAAACGACAGTGTATAAAGTGAATTTATTCAATTATCACAAAAAGTAAAAATGGACAAAAACCTCTAAATACGACAGTGTATACTATGACGTAAAAGTGAATTTATTCAAAAATCAAAAAAACTCAAAATGGACAAAAACCTCAAAAAACGACAGTGTATACTATGACGTAAAAGTGAATTTATTCGATTATCACAAAAAGTAAAAATGGACAAAAACCTCAAAAAACGACAGTGTATACTATGACGTAAAAGTGAATTTATTCAATTATCACAAAAAGTAAAAATGGACAAAAACCTCAAAAAACGACAGTGTATACTATGACGTAAAAGTGAATTTATTCAAAAATCAAAAAAAATCAAAATGGACAAAAACCTCAAAATACGACAGTGTATACTATGACGTAAAAGTGAATTTATTCAATTATCACAAAAAGTAAAACTGGACAAAAACCTCAACAAACGACAGTGTATACTATGACGTAAAAGTGAATTTATTCAATTATCACAAAAAGTAAAAATGGACAAAAACCTCAAAAAACGACAGTGTATACTATGACGTAAAAGTGAATTTATTCAATTATCACAAAAAGTAAAAATGGACAAAAACCTCAAAAAACGACAGTGTATACTATGACGTAAAAGTGAATTTATTCAATTATCACAAAAAGTAAAAATGGACAAAAACCTCAAAAAACGACAGTGTATACTATGACGTAAAAGTGAATTTATTCAAAAATCAAAAAAATTCAAAATGGACAAAAACCTCAAAATACGACAGTGTATACTATGACGTAAAAGTGAATTTATTCAATTATCACAAAAAGTAAAAATGGACAAAAACCTCAAAAAACGACAGTGTATACTATGACGTAAAAGTGAATTTATTCAATTATCACAAAAAGTAAAACTGGACAAAAACCTCAACAAACGACAGTGTATACTATGACGTAAAAGTGAATTTATTCAATTATCACAAAAAGTAAACATGGACAAAAACCTCAAAATACGACAGTGTATACTATGACGTAAAAGTGAATTTATTCAAAAATCAAAAAATTCAAAATGGACAAAAACCTCAAAAAACGACAGTGTATAATGTGAATTCATTCAATTATCACAAAAAGTAAAAATAGACAAAAACCTCAAAAAACGACAGTGTATACCATGACGTAAAAGTGAATTTATTCAATTATCACAAAAAGTAAAAATGGACAAAAACCTCAAAATACGACAGTGTATACTATGACGTAAAAGTGAATTTATTCAAAAATCAAAAAAACTCAAAATGGACAAAAACCTCAGAAAACGACAGTGTATACAATGACGTAAAAGTGAATTTATTCAATTATCACAAAGTAAAAATGGACAACCTCAAAAAACGACAGTGTATGCTATGATGTAAAAGTGAATTTATTCAATTATCACAAAAAGTAAAAATAGACAAAAACCTCAAAAAACGACAGTGTATACTATGACGTAAAAGTGAATTTATTCAAAAATCAAAAAAATTCAAAATGGACAAAAACCTCAAAATACGACAGTGTATACTATGACGTAAAAGTGAATTTATTCAATTATCACAAAAAGTAAAAATAGACAAAAACCTCAAAAAACGACAGTGTATACTATGATGTAAAAGTGAATTTATTCAATTATCACAAAAAGTAAAAATGGACAAAAACCTCAAAAAACGACAGTGTATAATGTGAATTTATTCAATTATCACAAAAAGTAAAAATAGACAAAATCCTCAAAAAAATGACAGTGTATACTATGACGTAAAAGTGAATTTATTCAATTATCACAAAAAGTAAAAATGGACAAAAACCTCAAAAAATGACAGTGTATAAAGTGAATTTATTCAATTATCACAAAAAGTAAAAATGGACAAAAACCTCTAAATACGACAGTGTATACTATGACGTAAAAGTGAATTTATTCAATTATCACAAAAAGTAAACATGGACAAAAACCTCAAAATACGACAGTGTATACTATGACGTAAAAGTGAATTTATTCAAAAATCAAAAAATTCAAAATGGACAAAAACCTCAAAAAACGACAGTGTATAATGTGAATTCATTCAATTATCACAAAAAGTAAAAATAGACAAAAACCTCAAAAAACGACAGTGTATACCATGACGTAAAAGTGAATTTATTCAATTATCACAAAAAGTAAAAATGGACAAAAACCTCAAAAAACGACAGTGTATACTTTGACGTAAAAGTGAATTTATTCAATTATCACAAAAAGTAAAACTGGACAAAAACCTCAAAAAACGACAGTGTATACTATGACGTAAAAGTGAATTTATTCAATTATCACAAAAAGTAAAAATGGACAAAAACCTCAAAATACGACAGTGTATACTATGACGTAAAAGTGAATTTATTCAATTATCACAAAAAGTAAAAATGGACAAAAACCTCAAAAAACGACAGTGTATACTATGATGTAAAAGTGAATTTATTCAAAAATCAAAAAAATTCAAAATGGACAAAAACCTCAAAATACGACAGTGTATACTATGATGTAAAAGTGAATTTATTCAATTTATCACAAAAAGTAAAAATGGACAAAAACCTCAAAAAACGACAGTGTATAAAGTGAATTTATTCAATTATCACAAAAAGTAAAAATGGACAAAAACCTCTAAATACGACAGTGTATACTATGACGTAAAAGTGAATTTATTCAAAAATCAAAAAAACTCAAAATGGACAAAAACCTCAAAAAACGACAGTGTATACTATGACGTAAAAGTGAATTTATTCGATTATCACAAAAAGTAAAAATGGACAAAAACCTCAAAAAACGACAGTGTATACTATGACGTAAAAGTGAATTTATTCAATTATCACAAAAAGTAAAAATGGACAAAAACCTCAAAAAACGACAGTGTATACTATGACGTAAAAGTGAATTTATTCAAAAATCAAAAAAAATCAAAATGGACAAAAACCTCAAAATACGACAGTGTATACTATGACGTAAAAGTGAATTTATTCAATTATCACAAAAAGTAAAACTGGACAAAAACCTCAACAAACGACAGTGTATACTATGACGTAAAAGTGAATTTATTCAATTATCACAAAAAGTAAAAATGGACAAAAACCTCAAAAAACGACAGTGTATACTATGACGTAAAAGTGAATTTATTCAATTATCACAAAAAGTAAAAATGGACAAAAACCTCAAAAAACGACAGTGTATACTATGACGTAAAAGTGAATTTATTCAATTATCACAAAAAGTAAAAATGGACAAAAACCTCAAAAAACGACAGTGTATACTATGACGTAAAAGTGAATTTATTCAAAAATCAAAAAAATTCAAAATGGACAAAAACCTCAAAATACGACAGTGTATACTATGACGTAAAAGTGAATTTATTCAATTATCACAAAAAGTAAAAATGGACAAAAACCTCAAAAAACGACAGTGTATACTATGACGTAAAAGTGAATTTATTCAATTATCACAAAAAGTAAAACTGGACAAAAACCTCAACAAACGACAGTGTATACTATGACGTAAAAGTGAATTTATTCAATTATCACAAAAAGTAAACATGGACAAAAACCTCAAAATACGACAGTGTATACTATGACGTAAAAGTGAATTTATTCAAAAATCAAAAAATTCAAAATGGACAAAAACCTCAAAAAACGACAGTGTATAATGTGAATTCATTCAATTATCACAAAAAGTAAAAATAGACAAAAACCTCAAAAAACGACAGTGTATACCATGACGTAAAAGTGAATTTATTCAATTATCACAAAAAGTAAAAATGGACAAAAACCTCAAAATACGACAGTAAAAGTGAATTTATTCAAAAATCAAAAAAACTCAAAATGGACAAAAACCTCAGAAAACGACAGTGTATACAATGACGTAAAAGTGAATTTATTCAATTATCACAAAGTAAAAATGGACAACCTCAAAAAACGACAGTGTATGCTATGATGTAAAAGTGAATTTATTCAATTATCACAAAAAGTAAAAATAGACAAAAACCTCAAAAAACGACAGTGTATACTATGACGTAAAAGTGAATTTATTCAAAAATCAAAAAAATTCAAAATGGACAAAAACCGCAAAATACGACAGTGTATACTATGACGTAAAAGTGAATTTATTCAATTATCACAAAAAGTAAAAATAGACAAAAACCTCAAAAATCGACAGTGTATACTATGATGTAAAAGTGAATTTATTCAATTATCACAAAAAGTAAAACTGGACAAAAACCTCAAAAAACGACAGTGTATAATGTGAATTTATTCAATTATCACAAAAAGTAAAAATAGACAAAAACCTCAAAAAAATGACAGTGTATACTATGACGTAAAAGTGAATTTATTCAATTATCACAAAAAGTAAAAATGGACAAAAACCTCAAAAAATGACAGTGTATAAAGTGAATTTATTCAATTATCACAAAAAGTAAAAATGGACAAAAACCTCTAAATACGACAGTGTATACTATGACGTAAAAGTGAATTTATTCAATTATCACAAAAAGTAAACATGGACAAAAACCTCAAAATACGACAGTGTATACTATGACGTAAAAGTGAATTTATTCAAAAATCAAAAAATTCAAAATGGACAAAAACCTCAAAAAACGACAGTGTATAATGTGAATTCATTCAATTATCACAAAAAGTAAAAATAGACAAAAACCTCAAAAAACGACAGTGTATACCATGACGTAAAAGTGAATTTATTCAATTATCACAAAAAGTAAAAATGGACAAAAACCTCAAAAAACGACAGTGTATACTTTGACGTAAAAGTGAATTTATTCAATTATCACAAAAAGTAAAACTGGACAAAAACCTCAAAAAACGACAGTGTATACTATGACGTAAAAGTGAATTTATTCAATTATCACAAAAAGTAAAAATGGACAAAAACCTCAAAATACGACAGTGTATACTATGACGTAAAAGTGAATTTATTCAATTATCACAAAAAGTAAAAATGGACAAAAACCTCAAAAAACGACAGTGTATACTATGATGTAAAAGTGAATTTATTCAAAAATCAAAAAAATTCAAAATGGACAAAAACCTCAAAATACGACAGTGTATACTATGATGTAAAAGTGAATTTATTCAATTTATCACAAAAAGTAAAAATGGACAAAAACCTCAAAAAACGACAGTGTATAAAGTGAATTTATTCAATTATCACAAAAAGTAAAAATGGACAAAAACCTCTAAATACGACAGTGTATACTATGACGTAAAAGTGAATTTATTCAAAAATCAAAAAAACTCAAAATGGACAAAAACCTCAAAAAACGACAGTGTATACTATGACGTAAAAGTGAATTTATTCGATTATCACAAAAAGTAAAAATGGACAAAAACCTCAAAAAACGACAGTGTATACTATGACGTAAAAGTGAATTTATTCAATTATCACAAAAAGTAAAAATGGACAAAAACCTCAAAAAACGACAGTGTATACTATGACGTAAAAGTGAATTTATTCAAAAATCAAAAAAAATCAAAATGGACAAAAACCTCAAAATACGACAGTGTATACTATGACGTAAAAGTGAATTTATTCAATTATCACAAAAAGTAAAACTGGACAAAAACCTCAACAAACGACAGTGTATACTATGACGTAAAAGTGAATTTATTCAATTATCACAAAAAGTAAAAATGGACAAAAACCTCAAAAAACGACAGTGTATACTATGACGTAAAAGTGAATTTATTCAATTATCACAAAAAGTAAAAATGGACAAAAACCTCAAAAAACGACAGTGTATACTATGACGTAAAAGTGAATTTATTCAATTATCACAAAAAGTAAAAATGGACAAAAACCTCAAAAAACGACAGTGTATACTATGACGTAAAAGTGAATTTATTCAAAAATCAAAAAAATTCAAAATGGACAAAAACCTCAAAATACGACAGTGTATACTATGACGTAAAAGTGAATTTATTCAATTATCACAAAAAGTAAAAATGGACAAAAACCTCAAAAAACGACAGTGTATACTATGACGTAAAAGTGAATTTATTCAATTATCACAAAAAGTAAAACTGGACAAAAACCTCAACAAACGACAGTGTATACTATGACGTAAAAGTGAATTTATTCAATTATCACAAAAAGTAAACATGGACAAAAACCTCAAAATACGACAGTGTATACTATGACGTAAAAGTGAATTTATTCAAAAATCAAAAAATTCAAAATGGACAAAAACCTCAAAAAACGACAGTGTATAATGTGAATTCATTCAATTATCACAAAAAGTAAAAATAGACAAAAACCTCAAAAAACGACAGTGTATACCATGACGTAAAAGTGAATTTATTCAATTATCACAAAAAGTAAAAATGGACAAAAACCTCAAAAAACGACAGTGTATACTATGACGTAAAAGTGAATTTATTCAATTATCACAAAAAGTAAAAATGGACAAAAACCTCAAAAAACGACAGTGTATACTATGACGTAAAAGTGAATTTATTCAAAAATCAAAAAAATTCAAAATGGACAAAAACCTCAAAATACGACAGTGTATACTATGACGTAAAAGTGAATTTATTCAATTATCACAAAAAGTAAAAATGGACAAAAACCTCAAAAAACGACAGTGTATACTATGACGTAAAAGTGAATTTATTCAATTATCACAAAAAGTAAAACTGGACAAAAACCTCAACAAACGACAGTGTATACTATGACGTAAAAGTGAATTTATTCAATTATCACAAAAAGTAAACATGGACAAAAACCTCAAAATACGACAGTGTATACTATGACGTAAAAGTGAATTTATTCAAAAATCAAAAAATTCAAAATGGACAAAAACCTCAAAAAACGACAGTGTATAATGTGAATTCATTCAATTATCACAAAAAGTAAAAATAGACAAAAACCTCAAAAAACGACAGTGTATACCATGACGTAAAAGTGAATTTATTCAATTATCACAAAAAGTAAAAATGGACAAAAACCTCAAAATACGACAGTGTATACTATGACGTAAAAGTGAATTTATTCAAAAATCAAAAAAACTCAAAATGGACAAAAACCTCAGAAAACGACAGTGTATACAATGACGTAAAAGTGAATTTATTCAATTATCACAAAGTAAAAATGGACAACCTCAAAAAACGACAGTGTATGCTATGATGTAAAAGTGAATTTATTCAATTATCACAAAAAGTAAAAATAGACAAAAACCTCAAAAAACGACAGTGTATACTATGACGTAAAAGTGAATTTATTCAAAAATCTAAAAATTCAAAATGGACAAAAACCTCAAAAAACGACAGTGTATAATGTGAATTCATTCAATTATCACAAAAAGTAAAAATAGACAAAAACCTCAAAAAACGACAGTGTATACCATGACGTAAAAGTGAATTTATTCAATTATCACAAAAAGTAAAAATGGACAAAAACCTCAAAAAACGACAGTGTATACTTTGACGTAAAAGTGAATTTATTCAATTATCACAAAAAGTAAAACTGGACAAAAACCTCAAAAAACGACAGTGTATACTATGACGTAAAAGTGAATTTATTCAATTATCACAAAAAGTAAAAATGGACAAAAACCTCAAAATACGACAGTGTATACTATGACGTAAAAGTGAATTTATTCAATTATCACAAAAAGTAAAAATGGACAAAAACCTCAAAAAACGACAGTGTATACTATGATGTAAAAGTGAATTTATTCAAAAATCAAAAAAATTCAAAATGGACAAAAACCTCAAAATACGACAGTGTATACTATGATGTAAAAGTGAATTTATTCAATTTATCACAAAAAGTAAAAATGGACAAAAACCTCAAAAAACGACAGTGTATAAAGTGAATTTATTCAATTATCACAAAAAGTAAAAATGGACAAAAACCTCTAAATACGACAGTGTATACTATGACGTAAAAGTGAATTTATTCAAAAATCAAAAAAACTCAAAATGGACAAAAACCTCAAAAAACGACAGTGTATACTATGACGTAAAAGTGAATTTATTCGATTATCACAAAAAGTAAAAATGGACAAAAACCTCAAAAAACGACAGTGTATACTATGACGTAAAAGTGAATTTATTCAATTATCACAAAAAGTAAAAATGGACAAAAACCTCAAAAAACGACAGTGTATACTATGACGTAAAAGTGAATTTATTCAAAAATCAAAAAAAATCAAAATGGACAAAAACCTCAAAATACGACAGTGTATACTATGACGTAAAAGTGAATTTATTCAATTATCACAAAAAGTAAAACTGGACAAAAACCTCAACAAACGACAGTGTATACTATGACGTAAAAGTGAATTTATTCAATTATCACAAAAAGTAAAAATGGACAAAAACCTCAAAAAACGACAGTGTATACTATGACGTAAAAGTGAATTTATTCAATTATCACAAAAAGTAAAAATGGACAAAAACCTCAAAAAACGACAGTGTATACTATGACGTAAAAGTGAATTTATTCAATTATCACAAAAAGTAAAAATGGACAAAAACCTCAAAAAACGACAGTGTATACTATGACGTAAAAGTGAATTTATTCAAAAATCAAAAAAATTCAAAATGGACAAAAACCTCAAAATACGACAGTGTATACTATGACGTAAAAGTGAATTTATTCAATTATCACAAAAAGTAAAAATGGACAAAAACCTCAAAAAACGACAGTGTATACTATGACGTAAAAGTGAATTTATTCAATTATCACAAAAAGTAAAACTGGACAAAAACCTCAACAAACGACAGTGTATACTATGACGTAAAAGTGAATTTATTCAATTATCACAAAAAGTAAACATGGACAAAAACCTCAAAATACGACAGTGTATACTATGACGTAAAAGTGAATTTATTCAAAAATCAAAAAATTCAAAATGGACAAAAACCTCAAAAAACGACAGTGTATAATGTGAATTCATTCAATTATCACAAAAAGTAAAAATAGACAAAAACCTCAAAAAACGACAGTGTATACCATGACGTAAAAGTGAATTTATTCAATTATCACAAAAAGTAAAAATGGACAAAAACCTCAAAAAACGACAGTGTATACTTTGACGTAAAAGTGAATTTATTCAATTATCACAAAAAGTAAAACTGGACAAAAACCTCAAAAAACGACAGTGTATACTATGACGTAAAAGTGAATTTATTCAATTATCACAAAAAGTAAAAATGGACAAAAACCTCAAAATACGACAGTGTATACTATGACGTAAAAGTGAATTTATTCAATTATCACAAAAAGTAAAAATGGACAAAAACCTCAAAAAACGACAGTGTATAAAGTGAATTTATTCAAAAATCAAAAAAATTCAAAATGGACAAAAACCTCAAAATACGACAGTGTATACTATGACGTAAAAGTGAATTTATTCAATTATCACAAAAAGTAAAAATAGACAAAAACCTCAAAAAACGACAGTGTATACTATGATGTAAAAGTGAATTTATTCAATTATCACAAAAAGTAAAAATGGACAAAAACCTCAAAAAACGACAGTGTATACTATGACGTAAAAGTGAATTTATTCAATTATCACAAAAAGTAAAAATGGATGAAAACCTCAAAAAACGACAGTGTATACTATGACGTAAAAGTGAATTTATTCAAAAATCAAAAAAATTCAAAATGGACAAAAACCTCAAAATACGACAGTGTATACTATGACGTAAAAGTGAATTTATTTAATTATCACAAAAAGTAAAAATGGACAAAAACCTCAAAAAACGACAGTGTATACTATGACGTAAAAGTGAATTTATTCAATTATCACAAAAAGTAAAAATGGACAAAAACCTCAAAATACGACAGTGTATAAAGTGAATTTATTCAATTATCACAAAAAGTAAAAATGGACAAAAACCTCTAAATACGACAGTGTATACTATGACGTAAAAGTGAATTTATTCAAAAATCAAAAAAACTCAAAATGGACAAAAACCTCAAAATACGACAGTGTATACTATGACGTAAAAGTGAATTTATTCAAAAATCAAAAAAATTCAAAATGGACAAAAACCTCAAAATACGACAGTGTATACTATGACGTAAAATTGAATTTATTCAATAATCACAAAAAGTAAAAATGGATGAAAACCTCAAAAAACGACAGTGTATACTATGACGTAAAAGTGAATTTATTCAAAAATCAAAAAAATTCAAAATGGACAAAAACCTCAAAATACGACAGTGTACACTATGACGTAAAAGTGAATTTATTCAATTATCACAAAAAGTAAAAATGGACAATAGCCTCAAAAAACGACAGTGTATACTATGATGTAAAAGTGAATTTTTTCAATTCATCACAAAAAGTAAAAATGGACAAAAACCTCAAAAAACGACAGTGTATAATGTGAATTTATTCAATTATCACAAAAAGTAAAAATGGACAAAAACCTCAAAAAACGACAGTGTATACTATGACGTAAAAGTGAATTTATTCAATTATCACAAAAAGTAAACATGGACAAAAACCTCAAAATACGACAGTGTATACTATGACGTAAAAGTGAATTTATTCAAAAATCAAAAAATTCAAAATGGACAAAAACCTCAAAAAACGACAGTGTATAATGTGAATTCATTCAATTATCACAAAAAGTAAAAATAGACAAAAACCTCAAAAAACGACAGTGTATACCATGACGTAAAAGTGAATTTATTCAATTATCACAAAAAGTAAAAATGGACAAAAACCTCAAAAAACGACAGTGTATACTTTGACGTAAAAGTGAATTTATTCAATTATCACAAAAAGTAAAACTGGACAAAAACCTCAAAAAACGACAGTGTATACTATGACGTAAAAGTGAATTTATTCAATTATCACAAAAAGTAAAAATGGACAAAAACCTCAAAATACGACAGTGTATACTATGACGTAAAAGTGAATTTATTCAATTATCACAAAAAGTAAAAATGGACAAAAACCTCAAAAAACGACAGTGTATACTATGATGTAAAAGTGAATTTATTCAAAAATCAAAAAAATTCAAAATGGACAAAAACCTCAAAATACGACAGTGTATACTATGATGTAAAAGTGAATTTATTCAATTTATCACAAAAAGTAAAAATGGACAAAAACCTCAAAAAACGACAGTGTATAAAGTGAATTTATTCAATTATCACAAAAAGTAAAAATGGACAAAAACCTCTAAATACGACAGTGTATACTATGACGTAAAAGTGAATTTATTCAAAAATCAAAAAAACTCAAAATGGACAAAAACCTCAAAAAACGACAGTGTATACTATGACGTAAAAGTGAATTTATTCGATTATCACAAAAAGTAAAAATGGACAAAAACCTCAAAAAACGACAGTGTATACTATGACGTAAAAGTGAATTTATTCAATTATCACAAAAAGTAAAAATGGACAAAAACCTCAAAAAACGACAGTGTATACTATGACGTAAAAGTGAATTTATTCAAAAATCAAAAAAAATCAAAATGGACAAAAACCTCAAAATACGACAGTGTATACTATGACGTAAAAGTGAATTTATTCAATTATCACAAAAAGTAAAACTGGACAAAAACCTCAACAAACGACAGTGTATACTATGACGTAAAAGTGAATTTATTCAATTATCACAAAAAGTAAAAATGGACAAAAACCTCAAAAAACGACAGTGTATACTATGACGTAAAAGTGAATTTATTCAATTATCACAAAAAGTAAAAATGGACAAAAACCTCAAAAAACGACAGTGTATACTATGACGTAAAAGTGAATTTATTCAATTATCACAAAAAGTAAAAATGGACAAAAACCTCAAAAAACGACAGTGTATACTATGACGTAAAAGTGAATTTATTCAAAAATCAAAAAAATTCAAAATGGACAAAAACCTCAAAATACGACAGTGTATACTATGACGTAAAAGTGAATTTATTCAATTATCACAAAAAGTAAAAATGGACAAAAACCTCAAAAAACGACAGTGTATACTATGACGTAAAAGTGAATTTATTCAATTATCACAAAAAGTAAAACTGGACAAAAACCTCAACAAACGACAGTGTATACTATGACGTAAAAGTGAATTTATTCAATTATCACAAAAAGTAAACATGGACAAAAACCTCAAAATACGACAGTGTATACTATGACGTAAAAGTGAATTTATTCAAAAATCAAAAAATTCAAAATGGACAAAAACCTCAAAAAACGACAGTGTATAATGTGAATTCATTCAATTATCACAAAAAGTAAAAATAGACAAAAACCTCAAAAAACGACAGTGTATACCATGACGTAAAAGTGAATTTATTCAATTATCACAAAAAGTAAAAATGGACAAAAACCTCAAAATACGACAGTGTATACTATGACGTAAAAGTGAATTTATTCAAAAATCAAAAAAACTCAAAATGGACAAAAACCTCAGAAAACGACAGTGTATACAATGACGTAAAAGTGAATTTATTCAATTATCACAAAGTAAAAATGGACAACCTCAAAAAACGACAGTGTATGCTATGATGTAAAAGTGAATTTATTCAATTATCACAAAAAGTAAAAATAGACAAAAACCTCAAAAAACGACAGTGTATACTATGACGTAAAAGTGAATTTATTCAAAAATCAAAAAAATTCAAAATGGACAAAAACCTCAAAATACGACAGTGTATACTATGACGTAAAAGTGAATTTATTCAATTATCACAAAAAGTAAAAATAGACAAAAACCTCAAAAAACGACAGTGTATACTATGATGTAAAAGTGAATTTATTCAATTATCACAAAAAGTAAAAATGGACAAAAACCTCAAAAAACGACAGTGTATAATGTGAATTTATTCAATTATCACAAAAAGTAAAAATAGACAAAATCCTCAAAAAAATGACAGTGTATACTATGACGTAAAAGTGAATTTATTCAATTATCACAAAAAGTAAAAATGGACAAAAACCTCAAAAAATGACAGTGTATAAAGTGAATTTATTCAATTATCACAAAAAGTAAAAATGGACAAAAACCTCTAAATACGACAGTGTATACTATGACGTAAAAGTGAATTTATTCAATTATCACAAAAAGTAAACATGGACAAAAACCTCAAAATACGACAGTGTATACTATGACGTAAAAGTGAATTTATTCAAAAATCAAAAAATTCAAAATGGACAAAAACCTCAAAAAACGACAGTGTATAATGTGAATTCATTCAATTATCACAAAAAGTAAAAATAGACAAAAACCTCAAAAAACGACAGTGTATACCATGACGTAAAAGTGAATTTATTCAATTATCACAAAAAGTAAAAATGGACAAAAACCTCAAAAAACGACAGTGTATACTTTGACGTAAAAGTGAATTTATTCAATTATCACAAAAAGTAAAACTGGACAAAAACCTCAAAAAACGACAGTGTATACTATGACGTAAAAGTGAATTTATTCAATTATCACAAAAAGTAAAAATGGACAAAAACCTCAAAATACGACAGTGTATACTATGACGTAAAAGTGAATTTATTCAATTATCACAAAAAGTAAAAATGGACAAAAACCTCAAAAAACGACAGTGTATACTATGATGTAAAAGTGAATTTATTCAAAAATCAAAAAAATTCAAAATGGACAAAAACCTCAAAATACGACAGTGTATACTATGATGTAAAAGTGAATTTATTCAATTTATCACAAAAAGTAAAAATGGACAAAAACCTCAAAAAACGACAGTGTATAAAGTGAATTTATTCAATTATCACAAAAAGTAAAAATGGACAAAAACCTCTAAATACGACAGTGTATACTATGACGTAAAAGTGAATTTATTCAAAAATCAAAAAAACTCAAAATGGACAAAAACCTCAAAAAACGACAGTGTATACTATGACGTAAAAGTGAATTTATTCGATTATCACAAAAAGTAAAAATGGACAAAAACCTCAAAAAACGACAGTGTATACTATGACGTAAAAGTGAATTTATTCAATTATCACAAAAAGTAAAAATGGACAAAAACCTCAAAAAACGACAGTGTATACTATGACGTAAAAGTGAATTTATTCAAAAATCAAAAAAAATCAAAATGGACAAAAACCTCAAAATACGACAGTGTATACTATGACGTAAAAGTGAATTTATTCAATTATCACAAAAAGTAAAACTGGACAAAAACCTCAACAAACGACAGTGTATACTATGACGTAAAAGTGAATTTATTCAATTATCACAAAAAGTAAAAATGGACAAAAACCTCAAAAAACGACAGTGTATACTATGACGTAAAAGTGAATTTATTCAATTATCACAAAAAGTAAAAATGGACAAAAACCTCAAAAAACGACAGTGTATACTATGACGTAAAAGTGAATTTATTCAATTATCACAAAAAGTAAAAATGGACAAAAACCTCAAAAAACGACAGTGTATACTATGACGTAAAAGTGAATTTATTCAAAAATCAAAAAAATTCAAAATGGACAAAAACCTCAAAATACGACAGTGTATACTATGACGTAAAAGTGAATTTATTCAATTATCACAAAAAGTAAAAATGGACAAAAACCTCAAAAAACGACAGTGTATACTATGACGTAAAAGTGAATTTATTCAATTATCACAAAAAGTAAAACTGGACAAAAACCTCAACAAACGACAGTGTATACTATGACGTAAAAGTGAATTTATTCAATTATCACAAAAAGTAAACATGGACAAAAACCTCAAAATACGACAGTGTATACTATGACGTAAAAGTGAATTTATTCAAAAATCAAAAAATTCAAAATGGACAAAAACCTCAAAAAACGACAGTGTATAATGTGAATTCATTCAATTATCACAAAAAGTAAAAATAGACAAAAACCTCAAAAAACGACAGTGTATACCATGACGTAAAAGTGAATTTATTCAATTATCACAAAAAGTAAAAATGGACAAAAACCTCAAAATACGACAGTAAAAGTGAATTTATTCAAAAATCAAAAAAACTCAAAATGGACAAAAACCTCAGAAAACGACAGTGTATACAATGACGTAAAAGTGAATTTATTCAATTATCACAAAGTAAAAATGGACAACCTCAAAAAACGACAGTGTATGCTATGATGTAAAAGTGAATTTATTCAATTATCACAAAAAGTAAAAATAGACAAAAACCTCAAAAAAACGACAGTGTATACTATGACGTAAAAGTGAATTTATTCAAAAATCAAAAAAATTCAAAATGGACAAAAACCTCAAAATACGACAGTGTATACTATGACGTAAAAGTGAATTTATTCAATTATCACAAAAAGTAAAAATAGACAAAAACCTCAAAAAACGACAGTGTATACTATGATGTAAAAGTGAATTTATTCAATTATCACAAAAAGTAAAAATGGACAAAAACCTCAAAAAACGACAGTGTATAATGTGAATTTATTCAATTATCACAAAAAGTAAAAATAGACAAAAACCTCAAAAAAATGACAGTGTATACTATGACGTAAAAGTGAATTTATTCAATTATCACAAAAAGTAAAAATGGACAAAAACCTCAAAAAATGACAGTGTATAAAGTGAATTTATTCAATTATCACAAAAAGTAAAAATGGACAAAAACCTCTAAATACGACAGTGTATACTATGACGTAAAAGTGAATTTATTCAATTATCACAAAAAGTAAACATGGACAAAAACCTCAAAATACGACAGTGTATACTATGACGTAAAAGTGAATTTATTCAAAAATCAAAAAATTCAAAATGGACAAAAACCTCAAAAAACGACAGTGTATAATGTGAATTCATTCAATTATCACAAAAAGTAAAAATAGACAAAAACCTCAAAAAACGACAGTGTATACCATGACGTAAAAGTGAATTTATTCAATTATCACAAAAAGTAAAAATGGACAAAAACCTCAAAAAACGACAGTGTATACTTTGACGTAAAAGTGAATTTATTCAATTATCACAAAAAGTAAAACTGGACAAAAACCTCAAAAAACGACAGTGTATACTATGACGTAAAAGTGAATTTATTCAATTATCACAAAAAGTAAAAATGGACAAAAACCTCAAAATACGACAGTGTATACTATGACGTAAAAGTGAATTTATTCAATTATCACAAAAAGTAAACATGGACAAAAACCTCAAAATACGACAGTGTATACTATGACGTAAAAGTGAATTTATTCAATTATCACAAAAAGTAAAAATGGACAAAAACCTCAAAAAACGACAGTGTATACTATGATGTAAAAGTGAATTTATTCAAAAATCAAAAAAATTCAAAATGGACAAAAACCTCAAAATACGACAGTGTATACTATGATGTAAAAGTGAATTTATTCAATTTATCACAAAAAGTAAAAATGGACAAAAACCTCAAAAAACGACAGTGTATAAAGTGAATTTATTCAATTATCACAAAAAGTAAAAATGGACAAAAACCTCTAAATACGACAGTGTATACTATGACGTAAAAGTGAATTTAATCAAAAATCAAAAAAACTCAAAATGGACAAAAACCTCAAAAAACGACAGTGTATACTATGACGTAAAAGTGAATTTATTCGATTATCACAAAAAGTAAAAATGGACAAAAACCTCAAAAAACGACAGTGTATACTATGACGTAAAAGTGAATTTATTCAATTATCACAAAAAGTAAAAATGGACAAAAACCTCAAAATACGACAGTGTATACTATGACGTAAAAGTGAATTTATTCAATTATCACAAAAAGTAAAACTGGACAAAAACCTCAACAAACGACAGTGTATACTATGACGTAAAAGTGAATTTATTCAATTATCACAAAAAGTAAAAATGGACAAAAACCTCAAAAAACGACAGTGTATACTATGACGTAAAAGTGAATTTATTCAATTATCACAAAAAGTAAAAATGGACAAAAACCTCAAAAAACGACAGTGTATACTATGACGTAAAAGTGAATTTATTCAATTATCACAAAAAGTAAAAATGGACAAAAACCTCAAAAAACGACAGTGTATACTATGACGTAAAAGTGAATTTATTCAAAAATCAAAAAAATTCAAAATGGACAAAAACCTCAAAATACGACAGTGTATACTATGACGTAAAAGTGAATTTATTCAATTATCACAAAAAGTAAAAATGGACAAAAACCTCAAAAAACGACAGTGTATACTATGACGTAAAAGTGAATTTATTCAATTATCACAAAAAGTAAAACTGGACAAAAACCTCAACAAACGACAGTGTATACTATGACGTAAAAGTGAATTTATTCAAAAATCAAAAAATTCAAAATGGACAAAAACCTCAAAAAACGACAGTGTATAATGTGAATTCATTCAATTATCACAAAAAGTAAAAATAGACAAAAACCTCAAAAAACGACAGTGTATACCATGACGTAAAAGTGAATTTATTCAATTATCACAAAAAGTAAAAATGGACAAAAACCTCAAAAAACGACAGTGTATACTTTGACGTAAAAGTGAATTTATTCAATTATCACAAAAAGTAAAACTGGACAAAAACCTCAAAAAACGACAGTGTATACTATGACGTAAAAGTGAATTTATTCAATTATCACAAAAAGTAAAAATGGACAAAAACCTCAAAAAACGACAGTGTATACTATGACGTAAAAACCTCAAAAAACGACAGTGTATACTATGACGTAAAAGTGAATTTATTCAATTATCACAAAAAGTAAAAATGGACAAAAACCTCAAAAAACGACAGTGTATACTATGACGTAAAAGTGAATATATTCAATTATCACAAAAAGTAAAAATGGACAAAAACCTCAAAATACGACAGTGTATACTATGACGTAAAAGTGAATTTATTCAATTATCACAAAAAGTAAAAATGGACAAAAACCTCAAAAAACGACAGTGTATACTATGATGTAAAAGTGAATTTATTCAAAAATCAAAAAAATTCAAAATGGACAAAAACCTCAAAAAACGACAGTGTATACTATGATGTAAAAGTGAATTTATTCAAAAATCAAAAAAATTCAAAATGGACAAAAACCTCAAAATACGACAGTGTATAAAGTGAATTTATTCAATTATCACAAAAAGTAAAAATGGACAAAAACCTCAAAAAACGACAGTGTATACTATGACGTAAAAGTGAATTTATTCAAAAATCAAAAAAATTCAAAATGGACAAAAACCTCAAAATACGACAGTGTATACTATGACGTAAAAGTGAATTTATTCAATTATCACAAAAAGTAAAAATGGATGAAAACCTCAAAAAACGACAGTGTATACTATGACGTAAAAGTGAATTTATTCAAAAATCAAAAAAATTCAAAATGGACAAAAACCTCAAAAAACGACAGTGTATACTATGACGTAAAAGTGAATTTATTCAATTATCACAAAAAGTAAAAATGGACAATAGCCTCAAAAAACGACAGTGTATACTATGATGTAAAAGTGAATTTATTCAATTCATCACAAAAAGTAAAAATGGACAAAAACCTCAAAAAACGACAGTGTATAATGTGAATTTATTCAATTATCACAAAAAGTAAAAATGGACAAAAACCTAAAAAAACGACAGTGTATAAAGTGAATTTATTCAATTATCACAAAAAGTAAAAATGGAGAAAAACTTCAAAAAACGACAGTGTATACTATGAAGTAAAAGTGAATTTATTCAATTATCACAAAAAGTAAAAATGGACAAAAACCTCAAAAAACGACAGTGTATACTATGACGTAAAAGTGAATTTATTTAATTATCACAAAAAGTAAAAATGGACAAAAACCTCAAAAAACCACAGTGTATACTATGACGTAAAAGTGAATTTATTCAAAAATCAAAAAAATTCAAAATGGACAAAAACCTCAAAATACGACAGTGTATACTATGACGTAAAAGTAAATTTATTCAATTATCACAAAAAGTAAAAATGGACAAAAACCTCAAAAAACAACAGTGTATACTATGACGTAAAAGTGAATTTATTCAATTATCACAAAAAGTAAACATGGACAAAAACCTCAAAATACGACAGTGTATACTATGACGTAAAAGTGAATTTATTCAAAAATCAAAAAAATTCAAAATGGACAAAAACCTCAAAATACGACAGTGTATACTATGACGTAAAAGTGAATTTATTCAAAAATCAAAAAAATTCAAAATGGACAAAAACCTCAAAAAACGACAGTGTATACTATGACGTAAAAGTGAATTTATTCAATTATCACAAAAAGTAAACATGGACAAAAACCTCAAAATACGACAGTGTATACTATGACGTAAAAGTGAATTTATTCAAAAATCAAAAAATTCAAAATGGACAAAAACCTCAAAAAACGACAGTGTATAATGTGAATTCATTCAATTATCACAAAAAGTAAAAATAGACAAAAACCTCAAAAAACGACAGTGTATACCATGACGTAAAAGTGAATTTATTCAATTATCACAAAAAGTAAAAATGGACAAAAACCTCAAAAAACGACAGTGTATACTTTGACGTAAAAGTGAATTTATTCAATTATCACAAAAAGTAAAAATGGATGAAAACCTCAATAAACGACAGTGTATACTATGACGTAAAAGTGAATTTATTCAAAAATCAAAAAAATTCAAAATGGACAAAAACCTCAAAATACGACAGTGTATACTATGACGTAAAAGTGAATTTATTCAATTATCACAAAAAGTAAAAATGGACAAAAACCTCAAAAAACGACAGTGTATACTATGACGTAAAAGTGAATTTATTCAATTATCACAAAAAGTAAAAATGGACAAAAACCTCAAAATACGACAGTGTATAAAGTGAATTTATTCAATTATCACAAAAAGTAAAAATGGACAAAAACCTCTAAATACGACAGTGTATACTATGACGTAAAAGTGAATTTATTCAATTATCACAAAAAGTAAACATGGACAAAAACCTCAAAATACGACAGTGTATACTATGACGTAAAAGTGAATTTATTCAAAAATCAAAAAATTCAAAATGGACAAAAACCTCAAAAAACGACAGTGTATAATGTGAATTCATTCAATTATCACAAAAAGTAAAAATAGACAAAAACCTCAAAAAACGACAGTGTATACCATGACGTAAAAGTGAATTTATTCAATTATCACAAAAAGTAAAAATGGACAAAAACCTCAAAAAACGACAGTGTATACTTTGACGTAAAAGTGAATTTATTCAATTATCACAAAAAGTAAAACTGGACAAAAACCTCAAAAAACGACAGTGTATACTATGACGTAAAAGTGAATTTATTCAATTATCACAAAAAGTAAAAATGGACAAAAACCTCAAAATACGACAGTGTATACTATGACGTAAAAGTGAATTTATTCAATTATCACAAAAAGTAAAAATGGACAAAAACCTCAAAAAACGACAGTGTATACTATGATGTAAAAGTGAATTTATTCAAAAATCAAAAAAATTCAAAATGGACAAAAACCTCAAAATACGACAGTGTATACTATGATGTAAAAGTGAATTTATTCAATTTATCACAAAAAGTAAAAATGGACAAAAACCTCAAAAAACGACAGTGTATAAAGTGAATTTATTCAATTATCACAAAAAGTAAAAATGGACAAAAACCTCTAAATACGACAGTGTATACTATGACGTAAAAGTGAATTTATTCAAAAATCAAAAAAACTCAAAATGGACAAAAACCTCAAAAAACGACAGTGTATACTATGACGTAAAAGTGAATTTATTCGATTATCACAAAAAGTAAAAATGGACAAAAACCTCAAAAAACGACAGTGTATACTATGACGTAAAAGTGAATTTATTCAATTATCACAAAAAGTAAAAATGGACAAAAACCTCAAAAAACGACAGTGTATACTATGACGTAAAAGTGAATTTATTCAAAAATCAAAAAAAATCAAAATGGACAAAAACCTCAAAATACGACAGTGTATACTATGACGTAAAAGTGAATTTATTCAATTATCACAAAAAGTAAAACTGGACAAAAACCTCAACAAACGACAGTGTATACTATGACGTAAAAGTGAATTTATTCAATTATCACAAAAAGTAAAAATGGACAAAAACCTCAAAAAACGACAGTGTATACTATGACGTAAAAGTGAATTTATTCAATTATCACAAAAAGTAAAAATGGACAAAAACCTCAAAAAACGACAGTGTATACTATGACGTAAAAGTGAATTTATTCAATTATCACAAAAAGTAAAAATGGACAAAAACCTCAAAAAACGACAGTGTATACTATGACGTAAAAGTGAATTTATTCAAAAATCAAAAAAATTCAAAATGGACAAAAACCTCAAAATACGACAGTGTATACTATGACGTAAAAGTGAATTTATTCAATTATCACAAAAAGTAAAAATGGACAAAAACCTCAAAAAACGACAGTGTATACTATGACGTAAAAGTGAATTTATTCAATTATCACAAAAAGTAAAACTGGACAAAAACCTCAACAAACGACAGTGTATACTATGACGTAAAAGTGAATTTATTCAATTATCACAAAAAGTAAACATGGACAAAAACCTCAAAATACGACAGTGTATACTATGACGTAAAAGTGAATTTATTCAAAAATCAAAAAATTCAAAATGGACAAAAACCTCAAAAAACGACAGTGTATAATGTGAATTCATTCAATTATCACAAAAAGTAAAAATAGACAAAAACCTCAAAAAACGACAGTGTATACCATGACGTAAAAGTGAATTTATTCAATTATCACAAAAAGTAAAAATGGACAAAAACCTCAAAAAACGACAGTGTATACTTTGACGTAAAAGTGAATTTATTCAATTATCACAAAAAGTAAAACTGGACAAAAACCTCAAAAAACGACAGTGTATACTATGACGTAAAAGTGAATTTATTCAATTATCACAAAAAGTAAACATGGACAAAAACCTCAAAATACGACAGTGTATACTATGACGTAAAAGTGAATTTATTCAAAAATCTAAAAATTCAAAATGGACAAAAACCTCAAAAAACGACAGTGTATAATGTGAATTCATTCAATTATCACAAAAAGTAAAAATAGACAAAAACCTCAAAAAACGACAGTGTATACCATGACGTAAAAGTGAATTTATTCAATTATCACAAAAAGTAAAAATGGACAAAAACCTCAAAAAACGACAGTGTATACTTTGACGTAAAAGTGAATTTATTCAATTATCACAAAAAGTAAAACTGGACAAAAACCTCAAAAAACGACAGTGTATACTATGACGTAAAAGTGAATTTATTCAATTATCACAAAAAGTAAAAATGGACAAAAACCTCAAAATACGACAGTGTATACTATGACGTAAAAGTGAATTTATTCAATTATCACAAAAAGTAAAAATGGACAAAAACCTCAAAAAACGACAGTGTATACTATGATGTAAAAGTGAATTTATTCAAAAATCAAAAAAATTCAAAATGGACAAAAACCTCAAAATACGACAGTGTATACTATGATGTAAAAGTGAATTTATTCAATTTATCACAAAAAGTAAAAATGGACAAAAACCTCAAAAAACGACAGTGTATAAAGTGAATTTATTCAATTATCACAAAAAGTAAAAATGGACAAAAACCTCTAAATACGACAGTGTATACTATGACGTAAAAGTGAATTTATTCAAAAATCAAAAAAACTCAAAATGGACAAAAACCTCAAAAAACGACAGTGTATACTATGACGTAAAAGTGAATTTATTCGATTATCACAAAAAGTAAAAATGGACAAAAACCTCAAAAAACGACAGTGTATACTATGACGTAAAAGTGAATTTATTCAATTATCACAAAAAGTAAAAATGGACAAAAACCTCAAAAAACGACAGTGTATACTATGACGTAAAAGTGAATTTATTCAAAAATCAAAAAAAATCAAAATGGACAAAAACCTCAAAATACGACAGTGTATACTATGACGTAAAAGTGAATTTATTCAATTATCACAAAAAGTAAAACTGGACAAAAACCTCAACAAACGACAGTGTATACTATGACGTAAAAGTGAATTTATTCAATTATCACAAAAAGTAAAAATGGACAAAAACCTCAAAAAACGACAGTGTATACTATGACGTAAAAGTGAATTTATTCAATTATCACAAAAAGTAAAAATGGACAAAAACCTCAAAAAACGACAGTGTATACTATGACGTAAAAGTGAATTTATTCAATTATCACAAAAAGTAAAAATGGACAAAAACCTCAAAAAACGACAGTGTATACTATGACGTAAAAGTGAATTTATTCAAAAATCAAAAAAATTCAAAATGGACAAAAACCTCAAAATACGACAGTGTATACTATGACGTAAAAGTGAATTTATTCAATTATCACAAAAAGTAAAAATGGACAAAAACCTCAAAAAACGACAGTGTATACTATGACGTAAAAGTGAATTTATTCAATTATCACAAAAAGTAAAACTGGACAAAAACCTCAACAAACGACAGTGTATACTATGACGTAAAAGTGAATTTATTCAATTATCACAAAAAGTAAACATGGACAAAAACCTCAAAATACGACAGTGTATACTATGACGTAAAAGTGAATTTATTCAAAAATCAAAAAATTCAAAATGGACAAAAACCTCAAAAAACGACAGTGTATAATGTGAATTCATTCAATTATCACAAAAAGTAAAAATAGACAAAAACCTCAAAAAACGACAGTGTATACCATGACGTAAAAGTGAATTTATTCAATTATCACAAAAAGTAAAAATGGACAAAAACCTCAAAAAACGACAGTGTATACTTTGACGTAAAAGTGAATTTATTCAATTATCACAAAAAGTAAAACTGGACAAAAACCTCAAAAAACAACAGTGTATACTATGACGTAAAAGTGAATTTATTCAATTATCACAAAAAGTAAAAATGGACAAAAACCTCAAAATACGACAGTGTATACTATGACGTAAAAGTGAATTTATTCAATTATCACAAAAAGTAAAAATGGACAAAAACCTCAAAAAACGACAGTGTATAAAGTGAATTTATTCAATTATCACAAAAAGTAAAAATGGACAAAAACCTCTAAATACGACAGTGTATACTATGACGTAAAAGTGAATTTATTCAAAAATCAAAAAAACTCAAAATGGACAAAAACCTCAAAAAACGACAGTGTATACTATGACGTAAAAGTGAATTTATTCAAAAATCAAAAAAATTCAAAATGGACAAAAACCTCAAAATACGACAGTGTATACTATGACGTAAAAGTGAATTTATTCAATTATCACAAAAAGTACAAATAGACAAAAACCTCAAAAAACGACAGTGTATACTATGATGTAAAAGTGAATTTTTACAATTATCACAAAAAGTAAAAATGGACAAAAACCTCAAAAAACGACAGTGTATACTATGACGTAAAAGTGAATTTATTCAATTATCACAAAAAGTAAAAATGGACAAAAACCTCAAAAAACGACAGTGTATAAAGTGAATTTATTCAATTATCACAAAAAGTAAAAATGGACAAAAACCTCTAAATACGACAGTGTATACTATGACGTAAAAGTGAATTTATTCAAAAATCAAAAAAACTCAAAATGGACAAAAACCTCAAAAAACGACAGTGTATACTATGACGTAAAAGTGAATTTATTCAATTATCACAAAAAGTAAAAATGGACAAAAACCTCAAAAAACGACAGTGTATAAAGTGAATTTATTCAATTATCACAAAAAGTAAAAATGGACAAAAACCTCTAAATACGACAGTGTATACTATGACGTAAAAGTGAATTTATTCAAAAATCAAAAAAACTCAAAATGGACAAAAACCTCAAAAAACGACAGTGTATACTATGACGTAAAAGTGAATTTATTCAAAAATCAAAAAAATTCAAAATGGACAAAAACCTCAAAATACGACAGTGTATACTATGACGTAAAAGTGAATTTATTCAATTATCACAAAAAGTAAAAATGGATGAAAACCTCAAAAAACGACAGTGTATACTATGACGTAAAAGTGAATTTATTCAAAAATAAAAAAAATTCAAAATGGACAAAAACCTCAAAATACGACAGTGTACACTATGACGTAAAAGTGAATTTATTCAATTATCACAAAAAGTAAAAATGGACAATAGCCTCAAAAAACGACAGTGTATACTATGATGTAAAAGTGAATTTTTTCAATTCATCACAAAAAGTAAAAATGGACAAAAACCTCAAAAAACGACAGTGTATAATGTGAATTTATTCAATTATCACAAAAAGTAAAAATAGACAAAAACCTCAAAAAAATGACAGTGTATACTATGACGTAAAAGTGAATTTATTCAATTATCACAAAAAGTAAAAATGGACAAAAACCTCAAAAAATGACAGTGTATAAAGTGAATTTATTCAATTATCACAAAAAGTAAAAATGGACAAAAACCTCTAAATACGACAGTGTATACTATGACGTAAAAGTGAATTTATTCAATTATCACAAAAAGTAAACATGGACAAAAACCTCAAAATACGACAGTGTATACTATGACGTAAAAGTGAATTTATTCAAAAATCAAAAAATTCAAAATGGACAAAAACCTCAAAAAACGACAGTGTATAATGTGAATTCATTCAATTATCACAAAAAGTAAAAATAGACAAAAACCTCAAAAAACGACAGTGTATACCATGACGTAAAAGTGAATTTATTCAATTATCACAAAAAGTAAAAATGGACAAAAACCTCAAAAAACGACAGTGTATACTTTGACGTAAAAGTGAATTTATTCAATTATCACAAAAAGTAAAACTGGACAAAAACCTCAAAAAACGACAGTGTATACTATGACGTAAAAGTGAATTTATTCAATTATCACAAAAAGTAAAAATGGACAAAAACCTCAAAATACGACAGTGTATACTATGACGTAAAAGTGAATTTATTCAATTATCACAAAAAGTAAAAATGGACAAAAACCTCAAAAAACGACAGTGTATACTATGATGTAAAAGTGAATTTATTCAAAAATCAAAAAAATTCAAAATGGACAAAAACCTCAAAATACGACAGTGTATACTATGATGTAAAAGTGAATTTATTCAATTTATCACAAAAAGTAAAAATGGACAAAAACCTCAAAAAACGACAGTGTATAAAGTGAATTTATTCAATTATCACAAAAAGTAAAAATGGACAAAAACCTCTAAATACGACAGTGTATACTATGACGTAAAAGTGAATTTATTCAAAAATCAAAAAAACTCAAAATGGACAAAAACCTCAAAAAACGACAGTGTATACTATGACGTAAAAGTGAATTTATTCGATTATCACAAAAAGTAAAAATGGACAAAAACCTCAAAAAACGACAGTGTATACTATGACGTAAAAGTGAATTTATTCAATTATCACAAAAAGTAAAAATGGACAAAAACCTCAAAAAACGACAGTGTATACTATGACGTAAAAGTGAATTTATTCAAAAATCAAAAAAAATCAAAATGGACAAAAACCTCAAAATACGACAGTGTATACTATGACGTAAAAGTGAATTTATTCAATTATCACAAAAAGTAAAACTGGACAAAAACCTCAACAAACGACAGTGTATACTATGACGTAAAAGTGAATTTATTCAATTATCACAAAAAGTAAAAATGGACAAAAACCTCAAAAAACGACAGTGTATACTATGACGTAAAAGTGAATTTATTCAATTATCACAAAAAGTAAAAATGGACAAAAACCTCAAAAAACGACAGTGTATACTATGACGTAAAAGTGAATTTATTCAATTATCACAAAAAGTAAAAATGGACAAAAACCTCAAAAAACGACAGTGTATACTATGACGTAAAAGTGAATTTATTCAAAAATCAAAAAAATTCAAAATGGACAAAAACCTCAAAATACGACAGTGTATACTATGACGTAAAAGTGAATTTATTCAATTATCACAAAAAGTAAAAATGGACAAAAACCTCAAAAAACGACAGTGTATACTATGACGTAAAAGTGAATTTATTCAATTATCACAAAAAGTAAAACTGGACAAAAACCTCAACAAACGACAGTGTATACTATGACGTAAAAGTGAATTTATTCAATTATCACAAAAAGTAAACATGGACAAAAACCTCAAAATACGACAGTGTATACTATGACGTAAAAGTGAATTTATTCAAAAATCAAAAAATTCAAAATGGACAAAAACCTCAAAAAACGACAGTGTATAATGTGAATTCATTCAATTATCACAAAAAGTAAAAATAGACAAAAACCTCAAAAAACGACAGTGTATACCATGACGTAAAAGTGAATTTATTCAATTATCACAAAAAGTAAAAATGGACAAAAACCTCAAAATACGACAGTGTATACTATGACGTAAAAGTGAATTTATTCAAAAATCAAAAAAACTCAAAATGGACAAAAACCTCAGAAAACGACAGTGTATACAATGACGTAAAAGTGAATTTATTCAATTATCACAAAGTAAAAATGGACAACCTCAAAAAACGACAGTGTATGCTATGATGTAAAAGTGAATTTATTCAATTATCACAAAAAGTAAAAATAGACAAAAACCTCAAAAAAACGACAGTGTATACTATGACGTAAAAGTGAATTTATTCAAAAATCAAAAAAATTCAAAATGGACAAAAACCTCAAAATACGACAGTGTATACTATGACGTAAAAGTGAATTTATTCAATTATCACAAAAAGTAAAAATAGACAAAAACCTCAAAAAACGACAGTGTATACTATGATGTAAAAGTGAATTTATTCAATTATCACAAAAAGTAAAAATGGACAAAAACCTCAAAAAACGACAGTGTATAATGTGAATTTATTCAATTATCACAAAAAGTAAAAATAGACAAAAACCTCAAAAAAATGACAGTGTATACTATGACGTAAAAGTGAATTTATTCAATTATCACAAAAAGTAAAAATGGACAAAAACCTCAAAAAATGACAGTGTATAAAGTGAATTTATTCAATTATCACAAAAAGTAAAAATGGACAAAAACCTCTAAATACGACAGTGTATACTATGACGTAAAAGTGAATTTATTCAATTATCACAAAAAGTAAACATGGACAAAAACCTCAAAATACGACAGTGTATACTATGACGTAAAAGTGAATTTATTCAAAAATCAAAAAATTCAAAATGGACAAAAACCTCAAAAAACGACAGTGTATAATGTGAATTCATTCAATTATCACAAAAAGTAAAAATAGACAAAAACCTCAAAAAACGACAGTGTATACCATGACGTAAAAGTGAATTTATTCAATTATCACAAAAAGTAAAAATGGACAAAAACCTCAAAAAACGACAGTGTATACTTTGACGTAAAAGTGAATTTATTCAATTATCACAAAAAGTAAAACTGGACAAAAACCTCAAAAAACGACAGTGTATACTATGACGTAAAAGTGAATTTATTCAATTATCACAAAAAGTAAAAATGGACAAAAACCTCAAAATACGACAGTGTATACTATGACGTAAAAGTGAATTTATTCAATTATCACAAAAAGTAAACATGGACAAAAACCTCAAAATACGACAGTGTATACTATGACGTAAAAGTGAATTTATTCAATTATCACAAAAAGTAAAAATGGACAAAAACCTCAAAAAACGACAGTGTATACTATGATGTAAAAGTGAATTTATTCAAAAATCAAAAAAATTCAAAATGGACAAAAACCTCAAAATACGACAGTGTATACTATGATGTAAAAGTGAATTTATTCAATTTATCACAAAAAGTAAAAATGGACAAAAACCTCAAAAAACGACAGTGTATAAAGTGAATTTATTCAATTATCACAAAAAGTAAAAATGGACAAAAACCTCTAAATACGACAGTGTATACTATGACGTAAAAGTGAATTTAATCAAAAATCAAAAAAACTCAAAATGGACAAAAACCTCAAAAAACGACAGTGTATACTATGACGTAAAAGTGAATTTATTCGATTATCACAAAAAGTAAAAATGGACAAAAACCTCAAAAAACGACAGTGTATACTATGACGTAAAAGTGAATTTATTCAATTATCACAAAAAGTAAAAATGGACAAAAACCTCAAAATACGACAGTGTATACTATGACGTAAAAGTGAATTTATTCAATTATCACAAAAAGTAAAACTGGACAAAAACCTCAACAAACGACAGTGTATACTATGACGTAAAAGTGAATTTATTCAATTATCACAAAAAGTAAAAATGGACAAAAACCTCAAAAAACGACAGTGTATACTATGACGTAAAAGTGAATTTATTCAATTATCACAAAAAGTAAAAATGGACAAAAACCTCAAAAAACGACAGTGTATACTATGACGTAAAAGTGAATTTATTCAATTATCACAAAAAGTAAAAATGGACAAAAACCTCAAAAAACGACAGTGTATACTATGACGTAAAAGTGAATTTATTCAAAAATCAAAAAAATTCAAAATGGACAAAAACCTCAAAATACGACAGTGTATACTATGACGTAAAAGTGAATTTATTCAATTATCACAAAAAGTAAAAATGGACAAAAACCTCAAAAAACGACAGTGTATACTATGACGTAAAAGTGAATTTATTCAATTATCACAAAAAGTAAAACTGGACAAAAACCTCAACAAACGACAGTGTATACTATGACGTAAAAGTGAATTTATTCAAAAATCAAAAAATTCAAAATGGACAAAAACCTCAAAAAACGACAGTGTATAATGTGAATTCATTCAATTATCACAAAAAGTAAAAATAGACAAAAACCTCAAAAAACGACAGTGTATACCATGACGTAAAAGTGAATTTATTCAATTATCACAAAAAGTAAAAATGGACAAAAACCTCAAAAAACGACAGTGTATACTTTGACGTAAAAGTGAATTTATTCAATTATCACAAAAAGTAAAACTGGACAAAAACCTCAAAAAACGACAGTGTATACTATGACGTAAAAGTGAATTTATTCAATTATCACAAAAAGTAAAAATGGACAAAAACCTCAAAAAACGACAGTGTATACTATGACGTAAAAACCTCAAAAAACGACAGTGTATACTATGACGTAAAAGTGAATTTATTCAATTATCACAAAAAGTAAAAATGGACAAAAACCTCAAAAAACGACAGTGTATACTATGACGTAAAAGTGAATATATTCAATTATCACAAAAAGTAAAAATGGACAAAAACCTCAAAATACGACAGTGTATACTATGACGTAAAAGTGAATTTATTCAATTATCACAAAAAGTAAAAATGGACAAAAACCTCAAAAAACGACAGTGTATACTATGATGTAAAAGTGAATTTATTCAAAAATCAAAAAAATTCAAAATGGACAAAAACCTCAAAAAACGACAGTGTATACTATGATGTAAAAGTGAATTTATTCAAAAATCAAAAAAATTCAAAATGGACAAAAACCTCAAAATACGACAGTGTATAAAGTGAATTTATTCAATTATCACAAAAAGTAAAAATGGACAAAAACCTCAAAAAACGACAGTGTATACTATGACGTAAAAGTGAATTTATTCAAAAATCAAAAAAATTCAAAATGGACAAAAACCTCAAAATACGACAGTGTATACTATGACGTAAAAGTGAATTTATTCAATTATCACAAAAAGTAAAAATGGATGAAAACCTCAAAAAACGACAGTGTATACTATGACGTAAAAGTGAATTTATTCAAAAATCAAAAAAATTCAAAATGGACAAAAACCTCAAAAAACGACAGTGTATACTATGACGTAAAAGTGAATTTATTCAATTATCACAAAAAGTAAAAATGGACAATAGCCTCAAAAAACGACAGTGTATACTATGATGTAAAAGTGAATTTATTCAATTCATCACAAAAAGTAAAAATGGACAAAAACCTCAAAAAACGACAGTGTATAATGTGAATTTATTCAATTATCACAAAAAGTAAAAATGGACAAAAACCTAAAAAAACGACAGTGTATAAAGTGAATTTATTCAATTATCACAAAAAGTAAAAATGGAGAAAAACTTCAAAAAACGACAGTGTATACTATGAAGTAAAAGTGAATTTATTCAATTATCACAAAAAGTAAAACTGGACAAAAACCTCAAAAAACGACAGTGTATACTATGACGTAAAAGTGAATTTATTTAATTATCACAAAAAGTAAAAATGGACAAAAACCTCAAAAAACCACAGTGTATACTATGACGTAAAAGTGAATTTATTCAAAAATCAAAAAAATTCAAAATGGACAAAAACCTCAAAATACGACAGTGTATACTATGACGTAAAAGTAAATTTATTCAATTATCACAAAAAGTAAAAATGGACAAAAACCTCAAAAAACAACAGTGTATACTATGACGTAAAAGTGAATTTATTCAATTATCACAAAAAGTAAACATGGACAAAAACCTCAAAATACGACAGTGTATACTATGACGTAAAAGTGAATTTATTCAAAAATCAAAAAAATTCAAAATGGACAAAAACCTCAAAATACGACAGTGTATACTATGACGTAAAAGTGAATTTATTCAAAAATCAAAAAAATTCAAAATGGACAAAAACCTCAAAAAACGACAGTGTATACTATGACGTAAAAGTGAATTTATTCAATTATCACAAAAAGTAAACATGGACAAAAACCTCAAAATACGACAGTGTATACTATGACGTAAAAGTGAATTTATTCAAAAATCAAAAAATTCAAAATGGACAAAAACCTCAAAAAACGACAGTGTATAATGTGAATTCATTCAATTATCACAAAAAGTAAAAATAGACAAAAACCTCAAAAAACGACAGTGTATACCATGACGTAAAAGTGAATTTATTCAATTATCACAAAAAGTAAAAATGGACAAAAACCTCAAAAAACGACAGTGTATACTTTGACGTAAAAGTGAATTTATTCAATTATCACAAAAAGTAAAACTGGACAAAAACCTCAAAAAACGACAGTGTATACTATGACGTAAAAGTGAATTTATTCAATTATCACAAAAAGTAAAAATGGACAAAAACCTCAAAATACGACAGTGTATACTATGACGTAAAAGTGAATTTATTCAATTATCACAAAAAGTAAAAATGGACAAAAACCTCAAAAAACGACAGTGTATACTATGATGTAAAAGTGAATTTATTCAAAAATCAAAAAAATTCAAAATGGACAAAAACCTCAAAATACGACAGTGTATACTATGATGTAAAAGTGAATTCATTCAATTTATCACAAAAAGTAAAAATGGACAAAAACCTCAAAAAACGACAGTGTATAAAGTGAATTTATTCAATTATCACAAAAAGTAAAAATGGACAAAAACCTCTAAATACGACAGTGTATACTATGACGTAAAAGTGAATTTATTCAAAAATCAAAAAAACTCAAAATGGACAAAAACCTCAAAAAACGACAGTGTATACTATGACGTAAAAGTGAATTTATTCAAAAATCAAAAAAATTCAAAATGGACAAAAACCTCAAAATACGACAGTGTATACTATGACGTAAAAGTGAATTTATTCAATTATCACAAAAAGTAAAAATAGACAAAAACCTCAAAAACGCCTCGGTTACGACTGTAACCTCGGTTCCCTGAAGGGGGAACGAGCGTTGCATCGAAAGACGCTTATGGGAACGCTTGCGTGATGAAGTCATGAAGCACATGTGAAATCAGTCCAATAGTGTGAGGGCACGTCAGAGGCGGTGACGTCACCAGGAAGTATAAAGCCTGCCCAAAACACAACCGCGCTAGCTTCGAAGTCTGAAGTAGTGCTTTGACAGGCATGTAGGAGATATGGCAGTACGATGCAACGCTCGTTCCCCCTTCAGGGAACCGAGGTTACAGTCGTAACCGAGGCGTTCCCTTTCAGGGGAACTCCCGTTGCATCGAAAGACGCTTATGGGAACGTCATACCAACGCCACCATAGCGAGACGTGCCTGTCCAGTGTGCAGAAAACAGCACTTAGAGAGACAAGACCCCAGACCCTGGAGTAGAGTCTAGGTCCAGAGAGTAAAACCTAACGAATGTGTGCGGTGAGGACCAGCCCGCCGCATCACAAACGTCTTGAAGGGCCACTCCTGAAATAAGAGCCTTAGAGGCCGCCATACTCCTCGTAGAGTGAGACCGGACGGCCAAGGGGGAAGGCCGTCCGACCGACTCATAAGCCAGTGAGATAGTCTCAACCACCCACTTGCTCATTCTTTGCTTAGATGCCGGTGCTCCCCTGTTTGGGGGCCCAAAGCACACAAACAGTTGGTCAGTCTTACGCCACAAGGCAGCTCTGTGGACGTAAGCATCTAAAGCCCTAACTGGGCAAAGCAAATTACTGTTCTCCTGGTCCGGATTGAGAAAAGGTGGAGGGCAGAAGGCCTGCAGTACAATAGATCTAGCTACATGAGTAGGGACCTTAGGAACATAACCTGGCCTAGGATGAAGGAAGGCCTTGACCATGCCAGGTGCAAATTCCAAGCACGAGGGTGCCACTGACAGAGCTTGAAGATCTCCTATCCTTTTAAGAGAAGAAATAGCGAGAAGGAATAACGCCTTTAACGTAACAAACTTGTCTTGAACCTCCTCCAAAGGCTCAAAGGGAGCCTGGAAGAGGCCCTGGAGGACCGTTCCCAGGTCCCAAGCCGGCACCCTAGTGCGAACTACAGGCCTCAGCCTAAGAGTACCACGAAGGAAACGAGACACCAGTGGATCTTTACCCACCGACATACCACCCAGAGGAGTGTGGTAAGCACCAATAGCCGCCACGTACACCTTTAAGGTGGAGGGGGAAAGACCTGCATCAAACCGTTCCTGCAGGAACTCCAGCACTGTACCCAGAGGGCAGTGAACTGGATCTTGGTGACGGTTCCTACACCAGGAAGTGAACACCGTCCACTTCAGGGCATAGAGCTTCCTCGTGGAGGGAGCCCTAGAGTGCAGAATGGTCTCTACCACATTGGTAGAGAGACCCGAACTCATGAGCTGGGCCCCTTCAGAGGCCACGCCCACAGGTTCCATAATTCTGGACGGGGATGAAATATTGATCCCCCTGCTTGGGACAGGAGGTCCCTCCTGACTGGCAACTGAAGTGGATGCCCATCGAGGAGAGACACTATATTGGGGAACCAAACCCTGCCCGGCCAACGCGGGGCTACTAGAATAAGGCGCACCTGGTCCCTGCGAATTATCTCTAGAACTTCCGGGAGTAGAGCGACCGGGGGAAAAGCATACAGACGCAGCCTCGGCCACGCCTGTACCATGGCATCCACCCCCAGCGGAGCTGGATGCGTGAGGGAAAACCAGAGTGGACAGTGAGACGTCTCTCGAGACGCAAACAGATCCACTTGGGCCTGGCCAAACTCTCTCCAAATCTGCTCCACCACGTCGGGGTGGAGCCTCCATTCCCCGGGCCTCAACCCCTGTCTCGACAGTGTGTCCGCTCCTATATTCTGGACCCCAGGAATATAAGCCGCTCTGATAGAGAGAAACTTCCCCTGAGACCATAGGAGGATCTGGCGTGCCAGCTTGCATAGCGGACGTGAACGCAGACCCCCCTGGTGATTTATATAGGCTACCACTGCCGTGTTGTCCGTGCGGACTAGCACGTGCTGGCCCCTGAGGACTGTGAGGAAATTCCTGAGGGCAAGAAAGACCGCCAACATCTCCAGGCGATTGATGTGCCATGAGAGATGACGGTCCCCCCACAGACCTTGAGTCGAGCGACCCTCCAGGACCGCTCCCCACCCCGTGAGAGAGGCATCTGTCGTTAGCATCCTGCGACGACCAGAAGCCCCTAACACCGGACCTAGGGCCAGAAACCAAGGTTTTTTCCACATAGACAGGGCCCGTAAGCAGCGCCGCGTGACCCTGATCATGCGAAAGGGGTTGCCCCTCGGGGAAAACCCCTTGGTTCTGAGCCACAACTGTAGGGGTCTCATGTACAGCAGTCCTAGAGGTATCACGTTGGATGCTGCTGCCATGAGACCCAACACTCTTTGAAATTGTTTTACAGTAAGTGACTGGCCTAGTTTTACTTTCTTTACTGCTGACAGTATGGATTCTATGCGTGCTGGTGACAGGCGTGCCTGCATCAGCACCGAGTCCCACACCACTCCCAGAAAGGTGGTCCTCTGAAGTGGAGAAAGCACACTCTTCTTGGGGTTCAGCCGCAAACCCAGCTCCTTCATATGAGCGAGAACGACATCTCGATGCCGAACCGCTACCTGATGCGAATGCGCTAAAATCAACCAATCGTCGATGTAATTCATAATGCGAATCCCCTGGAGACGCAGAGGCGCCAGGGCTGCATCTACGCATTTCGTGAAAGTGCGGGGTGAAAGTGCTAGACCGAATGGAAGCACCCTGTATTGGTACGCTTTCCCCCCGAAAGCAAACCTCAGGTACTTCCTGTGATATTGAAGGATGGATATATGGAAATATGCGTCCTTGAGATCTATCGTGACAAACCAATCCTCGGATCTGATCTGTGGCACGATTTGTCTCAGGGTTAACATCTTGAATTTCAGTTGCATGACCGCCTCGTTCAGCACCCGAAGATCCAAAATGGGACGCAGACCCCCACCCTTCTTCGGAACTATGAAGTACCGGCTGTAAACGCCGGCTTCCCTGTCTGAGTGAGGTACATATTCTATGGCCCCTTTCTCTAACAGGGCTTCCACTTCTAGCTCCATTACCAGAACCTGCTCGGGGCCCACCACAGTAGGTAAGACCCCCGAAAACCTGGGCGGGCGAGACCCGAACTGTATCTGATACCCTTTCTCTATCGTATGCAGGACCCAACGAGAAATATTTGGCAGTAGCTTCCACGCCGCCAAAAATTTTTTCAGAGGTACCATCCTCTCGAGAATGGCTTCTGGTTTCTGTTGAGCTGCCAGGACGGCGCCCTGTAACGGCGAACCGGCAGGGAACACCTGAACTGGCTGCTCTAGGACCCTCCTTGGAGGGGGCGTGTTCCCCAGGACCACTACCTTTCGGGGTGGACCCTGGGACGCACGCTCGTCGGAGACTGCTGCGCCCTGTAACACCAGAGGTGGCAGGGTTGGCAGCACGGCCCCCGGAGGGCGCCGAAGGGAGACAGGCACCGTATAATGAGGTGTACTCTGCCTCCCTTCGGGGGAGAACGCCCCCATAATCCTGACCCCTCGGGCGTCAGGACTTCTTTTTAGCAGCCTTCTTGGACGCAATGACGGTCCGTAGATCCGTCTTACCCCTCGAAGGCTGCGGCAGACTGCGCTTCCCCTGTCCCCAATCTTTTTGAGGGGGAGCACGAGAAGCCACACTCTGCTTTTGTGTGGCACGGTATGAAGAGCCAGCTTTTGATGTTTGGGGCTGCTCTCTGTGCTCAGCAGCCCCAGTGAAATGTGAGCGGCGGGGGAGGAGTTTCTGGAACGCTACCGCTTGTTTGGATGCCTCCTGGAACCTGTCGACAACCGTGTTTACAGTGTTGCCAAACAGGCCCGAAGGAGACATGGGCGCGTCCATCAGAAAATTCTTATCTTTCTCCTTAATAGAGCTCAAATTCAGCCAGAGGTGTCTCTCAGTAGCCACCAAGGCTGCCATAGAGCGACCAATAGATTTGGCCGTCTCCTTGGCGGCCCTGAGAGACAAATCTGTGGCCCGACGTAGCTCACACACTACTTCGGGCCCAATACCCCCGCCCTCATCCACATCGCTCAGTAATTCAGCCTGGTAGGCTTGTAGCAGCGACATCGTGTGTAAACATGCCGCTGCCTGACCAGACGCTGAATAAGCTTTACCCACTAAGGCAGAGGTGGTGCGTACTGGCTTAGTGGGTAATGCCGGGGCCTTTAGGGAAGATGCCGACTCAGGGGATAAATAGCTTGCTAAATTATCTTCTATTTTAGGCATCTCCCCATAACCGTGCTCTTTATAATTCATAATAGTGGAATAGTGTGATGTTTGTGCACTATACACCCTATATGAAACCGGTTTTTCCCATGATCTTGACACCTCGGTGTGAAGATCAGGGAAAAATGGTAGACCCCGGCGTTGAGGCTGTGACCGGGTTGGCAAAAACCGTTCGTCCAACTTGCTTTTAGAACGAACGTCCTGCCTGTCTGCGGGCCAGTCAATGTTTAATCTCTCCACAGCCCGAGTCACAACCTCAACTAGCTCTTCAAATGCTTGTGATTGAGGAGGCGGATCCTCTACTTCTCTGACACTAACACTCTCCAGCTCCTCAGAACTGGAGAGCTGCATCAGAGGTGCCTCCCTCGGGGTGGAAGTAACCGCAGTGCGTGCTTCCAACCCCAGAGAAAAGGCACTGGATCTATCAGGTGAGGGAAGAGATAAGGCTGGGCCCGTCTCTATCCCCGCTGATAGATCCACTTGCGAACCCCAGGACTGTAATCGCCGCTGTGCCTCGGCAGCAGCGGGACCAGAGCCCCGGGGAACGCGAGCCCGAACGTCCTCGCGAAAGAACGCCAGGCGGGATCGGAGCGTCCGTAAAGGAAGCGCTTCGCAGTGCCCACAGCCAGCGCCCTCGAGCGCTGACCGTGCATGCTCCTCTCCCAAACAAGCAACGCAAAGACTATGTGTGTCCCCACCCGAAAGGAAGCGAGGGCAAGGGTGCACACACACTCTAAACTGCTGCTTTTCCGCCATAGTGTTGAATAAGAGTTACTTTACTAACTATCAAAACACTGTTTTCACTGATCACAAAGCGCTACTGAAGACAACAGAAGCTAGCGCGGTTGTGTTTTGGGCAGGCTTTATACTTCCTGGTGACGTCACCGCCTCTGACGTGCCCTCACACTATTGGACTGATTTCACATGTGCTTCATGACTTCATCACGCAAGCGTTCCCATAAGCGTCTTTCGATGCAACGGGAGTTCCCCTGAAAGGGAAACGACAGTGTATACTATGATGTAAAAGTGAATTTATTCAATTATCACAAAAAGTAAAAATGGACAAAAACCTCAAAAAACGACAGTGTATACTATGACGTAAAAGTGAATTTATTCAATTATCACAAAAAGTAAAAATGGATGAAAACCTCAAAAAACGACAGTGTATACTATGACGTAAAAGTGAATTTATTCAAAAATCAAAAAAATTCAAAATGGACAAAAACCTCAAAATACAACAGTGTATACTATGACGTAAAAGTGAATTTATTCAATTATCACAAAAAGTAAAAATGGACAAAAACCTCAAAAAACGACAGTGTATACTATGACGTAAAAGTGAATTTATTCAATTATCACAAAAAGTAAAAATAGACAAAAACCTCAAAAAACGACAGTGTATATACTATGATGTAAAAGTGAATTTATTCAATTATCACAAAAAGTAAAAATGGACAAAAACCTCAAAAAACGACAGTGTATAAAGTGAATTTATTCAATTATCACAAAAAGTAAAAATGGACAAAAACCTCAAAAAACGACAGTGTATACTATGACGTAAAAGTGAATTTATTCAATTATCACAAAAAGTAAAAATGGATGAAAACCTCAAAAAACGACAGTGTATACTATGACGTAAAAGTGAATTTATTCAAAAATCAAAAAAATTCAAAATGGACAAAAACCTCAAAATACAACAGTGTATACTATGACGTAAAAGTGAATTTATTCAATTATCACAAAAAGTAAAAATGGACAAAAACCTCAAAAAACGACAGTGTATACTATGACGTAAAAGTGAATTTATTCAATTATCACAAAAAGTAAAAATAGACAAAAACCTCAAAAAACGACAGTGTATATACTATGATGTAAAAGTGAATTTATTCAATTATCACAAAAAGTAAAAATGGACAAAAACCTCAAAAAACGACAGTGTATAAAGTGAATTTATTCAATTATCACAAAAAGTAAAAATGGACAAAAACCTCAAAAAACGACAGTGTATACTATGACGTAAAAGTGAATTTATTCGATTATCACAAAAAGTAAAAATGGACAAAAACCTCAAAAAACGACAGTGTATACTATGACGTAAAAGTGAATTTATTCAATTATCACAAAAAGTAAAACTGGACAAAAACCTCAACAAACGACAGTGTATACTATGACGTAAAAGTGAATTTATTCAATTATCACAAAAAGTAAAAATGGACAAAATCCTCAAAAAACGACAGTGTATACTATGACGTAAAAGTGAATTTATTCAATTATCACAAAAAGTAAAAATAGTATACACTGTCGTTTTTTGAGGTTTTTGTCTATTTTTACTTTTTGTGATAATTGAATAAATTCACTTTTACATCATAGTATACACTGTCGTATTTAGAGGTTTTTGTCCATGTTTACTTTTTGTGATGATTGAATAAATTCACTTTATACACTGTCGTTTTTTGAGGTTTTTGTCCATTTTTACTTTTTGTGATAATTGAATAAATTAACTTTTACGTCATAGTATACACTGTCGTTTTTTGGGGTTTTTGTCCATTTTTACTTTTTGTGATAATTGAATAAATTCACTTTTACGTCATAGTATACACTGTCGTTTTTTGAGGTTTTTGTCCATTTTTACTTTTTGTGATAATTGAATAAATTCACTTTTACGTAATAGTATACACTGTCGTTTTTTGAGGTTTTTGTCTATTTTTACTTTTTGTGATAATTGAATGAATTCACATTATACACTGTCGTTTTTTGAGGTTTTTGTCCATTTTGAATTTTTTTGATTTTTGAATAAATTCACTTTTACGTCATAGTATACACTGTCGTATTTTGAGGTTTTTGTCCATGTTTACTTTTTGTGATAATTGAATAAATTCACTTTTACGTCATAGTATACACTGTCGTTTTTTGAGGTTTTTGTCCATTTTACTTTTTGTGATAATTGAATAAATTCACTCTATACACTGTCGTTTTTTGAGGCTTTTGTCCATTTTTACTTTTTGTGATAATTGAATAAATTCACTTTTACGTCATAGTATACACTGTCGTTTTTTGAGGTTTTTGTCTATTTTTACTTTTTGTGATAATTGAATAAATTCACTTTTACGTCATAGTATACACTGTCGTATTTTGAGGTTTTTGTCCATTTTTACTTTTTGTGATAATTGAATAAATTCACTTTTACGTCATAGTATACACTGTCGTTTTTTGAGGTTTTTGTCCATTTTGAATTTTTTTGATTTTTGAATAAATTCACTTTTACGTCATAGTATACACTGTCGTTTTTTGAGGTTTTTCTCCATTTTTACTTTTTGTGATAATTGAATAAATTCACTTTATACACTGTCGTTTTTTGAGGTTTTTGTCCATTTTTACTTTTTGTGATAATTGAATAAATTCACATTATACACTGTCGTTTTTTGAGGTTTTTGTCCATTTTTACTTTTTGTGATGAATTGAATAAATTCACTTTTACGTCATAGTATACACTGTCGTTTTTTGAGTTTTTTGTCCAGTTTTACTTTTTGTGATAATTGAATAAATTCACTTTTACTTCATAGTATACACTGTCGTTTTTTGAGGTTTTTGTCCATTTTACTTTTTGTGATAATTGAATAAATTCACTCTATACACTGTCGTTTTTTGAGGCTTTTGTCCATTTTTACTTTTTGTGATAATTGAATAAATTCACTTTTACGTCATAGTATACACTGTCGTTTTTTGAGGTTTTTGTCCAGTTTTACTTTTTGTGATAATTGAATAAATTCACTTTTACTTCATAGTATACACTGTCGTTTTTTGAGGTTTTTGTCCATTTTACTTTTTGTGATAATTGAATAAATTCACTCTATACACTGTCGTTTTTTGAGGCTTTTGTCCATTTTTACTTTTTGTGATAATTGAATAAATTCACTTTTACGTCATAGTATACACTGTCGTTTTTTGAGGTTTTTGTCTATTTTTACTTTTTGTGATAATTGAATAAATTCACTTTTACGTCATAGTATACACTGTCGTATTTTGAGGTTTTTGTCCATTTTTACTTTTTGTGATAATTGAATAAATTCACTTTTACGTCATAGTATACACTGTCGTTTTTTGAGGTTTTTGTCCATTTTTACTTTTTGTGATAATTGAATACATTCACTTTTACATAATAGTATACACTGTCGTATTTTGAGGTTTTTGTCCATTTTTACTTTTTGTGATAATTGAATAAATTCACTTTTACGTAATAGTATACACTGTCGTGTTTTGAGTTGGTCCATTTTGATTTTTTTGTGATAATTGAATAATTTCACATTTACGTAATAGTATAAACTGTCATATTTTGAGTGTGTCAAATTTGAATTTATGATAATTGACTAAAGTCATACACTGTCGTATTTTGAGTTTTTTTGTCCATTTTACTTAATTAGATTTTTGAATAAAATCACTTTTACGTAATAGTATACACTGTCGTGTTTTGAGTTTTTTGTCCATTTTGATTTTTTGTGATAATTGAATAAATTCACATTTACGTAATAGTATACACTGTTCTATTTTTAGTTTTTTTGTCCATTTTACTTAATTAGATTTTTGAATAAAATCACTTTTACGTAATAGTATACACTGTTCTATTTTTAGTTTTTTTGTCGATTTTACTTAATTAGATTTTTGAATAAAATCACTTTTACGTAATAGTATACACTGTCGTATTTTGCGGTTTTTGTCCATTTTTATTTTTTGTGATAATTGAATAAATTCACTTTTACGTCATAGTATACACTGTCGTTTTTTGAGGTTTTTGTCCATTTTTACTTTTTGTGATAATTGAATACATTCACTTTTACGTAATAGTATACACTGTCGTGTTTTGAGTTTTTTGTCCATTTTTATTTTTTGTGATAATTGAATAAATTCACTTTTACGTCATAGTATACACTGTCATTTTTTGAGGTTGTCCATTTTTACTTTGTGATAATTGAATAAATTCACTTTTACGTCATAGTATACACTCGTTTTTTGAGGTTTTTGTCCATTTTGAATTTGTGTGATAATTGAATAAATTTACTTTTATGTAATAGTATACACTGTCGTATTTTGAGTTTTTTGTCCATTTTGAAGTTTTTTGATTTTTGAATAAATTCACTTTTATGTCATAGTATACACTGTCATTTTTTGAGGTTTTTGTCCAGTTTTACTTTTTGTGATAATTGAATAAATTCACTTTTACGTCATAGTATACACTGTCGTTTTTGAGGCTTTTGTCCGTTTTGAATTTTTTTGATTTTTGAATAAATTCACTTTTATGTCATAGTATACACTGTCGTTTTTTGAGGTTTTTGTCCATGTTTACTTATTGTGATAATTGAATAAATTCACTTTTACGTCATAGTATACACTGTCGTTTTTTGAGGTTTTTGTCCATTTTTACTTTTTGTGATAATTGAATAAATTCACTTTTACGTCATAGTATACACTGTCGTATTTTGAGGTTTTTGTCCATTTTGAATTTTTTTGATTTTTGAATAAATTCACTTTTACGTCATAGTATACACTGTCGTTTTTTGAGGTTTTTGTCTATTTTTACTTTTTGTGATAATTGAATAAATTCACTTTTACATCATAGTATACACTGTCGTATTTAGAGGTTTTTGTCCATGTTTACTTTTTGTGATGATTGAATAAATTCACTTTATACACTGTCGTTTTTTGAGGTTTTTGTCCATTTTTACTTTTTGTGATAATTGAATAAATTAACTTTTACGTCATAGTATACACTGTCGTTTTTTGAGGTTTTTGTCCATTTTTACTTTTTGTGATAATTGAATAAATTAACTTTTACGTCATAGTATACACTGTCGTTTTTTGGGGTTTTTGTCCATTTTTACTTTTTGTGATAATTGAATAAATTCACTTTTACGTCATAGTATACACTGTCGTTTTTTGAGGTTTTTGTCCATTTTTACTTTTTGTGATAATTGAATAAATTCACTTTTACGTAATAGTATACACTGTCGTTTTTTGAGGTTTTTGTCTATTTTTACTTTTTGTGATAATTGAATGAATTCACATTATACACTGTCGTTTTTTGAGGTTTTTGTCCATTTTGAATTTTTTTGATTTTTGAATAAATTCACTTTTACGTCATAGTATACACTGTCGTATTTTGAGGTTTTTGTCCATGTTTACTTTTTGTGATAATTGAATAAATTCACTTTTACGTCATAGTATACACTGTCGTATTTTGAGGTTTTTGTCCATTTTGAATTTTTTTGATTTTTGAATAAATTCACTTTTACGTCATAGTATACACTTTCTTTTTTTGAGGTTTTTGTCCATTTTTACTTTTTGTGATAATTGAATAAATTCACTTTTACGTCATAGTATACACTGTCGTTTTTTGAGGTTTTTGTCCAGTTTTACTTTTTGTGATAATTGAATAAATTCACTTTTACTTCATAGTATACACTGTCGTTTTTTGAGGTTTTTCTCCATTTTTACTTTTTGTGATAATTGAATAAATTCACTTTATACACTGTCGTTTTTTGAGGTTTTTGTCCATTTTTACTTTTTGTGATAATTGAATAAATGCACATTATACACTGTCGTATTTTGAGGTTTTTGTCCATTTTTACTTTTTGTGATGAATTGAATAAATTCACTTTTACGTCATAGTATACACTGTCGTTTTTTGAGTTTTTTGTCCAGTTTTACTTTTTGTGATAATTGAATAAATTCACTTTTACTTCATAGTATACACTGTCGTTTTTTGAGGTTTTTGTCCATTTTACTTTTTGTGATAATTGAATAAATTCACTCTATACACTGTCGTTTTTTGAGGCTTTTGTCCATTTTTACTTTTTGTGATAATTGAATAAATTCACTTTTACGTCATAGTATACACTGTCGTTTTTTGAGGTTTTTGTCTATTTTTACTTTTTGTGATAATTGAATAAATTCACTTTTACGTCATAGTATACACTGTCGTATTTTGAGGTTTTTGTCCATTTTTACTTTTTGTGATAATTGAATAAATTCACTTTATACACTGTCGTTTTTTGAGGTTTTTGTCCATTTTTACTTTTTGTGATATTTGAATAAATTAACTTTTACGTCATAGTATACACTGTCGTTTTTTGAGGTTTTTGTCCATTTTTACTTTTTGTGATAATTGAATAAATTCACTTTTACGTCATAGTATACACTGTCGTTTTTTGGGGTTTTTGTCCATTTTTACTTTTTGTGATAATTGAATAAATTCACTTTTACGTCATAGTATACACTGTCGTTTTTTGAGGTTTTTGTCCATTTTTACTTTTTGTGATAATTGAATAAATTCACTTTTACGTCATAGTATACACTGTCGTATTTAGAGGTTTTTGTCCATTTTTACTTTTTGTGATAATTGAATAAATTCACTTTTACGTAATAGTATACACTGTCGTTTTTTGAGGTTTTTGTCTATTTTTACTTTTTGTGATAATTGAATGAATTCACATTATACACTGTCGTTTTTTGAGGTTTTTGTCCATTTTGAATTTTTTTGATTTTTGAATAAATTCACTTTTACGTCATAGTATACACTGTCGTATTTTGAGGTTTTTGTCCATGTTTACTTTTTGTGATAATTGAATAAATTCACTTTTACGTCATAGTATACACTGTCGTTTTTTGAGGTTTTTGTCCATTTTGAATTTTTTTGATTTTTGAATAAATTCACTTTTATGTCATAGTATACACTGTCGTATTTTGAGGTTTTTGTCCATGTTTACTTTTTGTGATAATTGAATAAATTCACTTTTACGTCATAGTATATACTGTCGTTTTTTGAGGTTTTTGTCCATTTTTACTTTTTGTGATAATTGAATAAATTTACTTTTACGTCATAGTATACACTGTCGTATTTTGAGGTTTTTGTCCATTTTGAATTTTTTTGATTTTTGAATAAATTCACTTTTACGTCATAGTATACACTGTCGTTTTTTGAGGTTTTTGTCCATTTTTACTTTTTGTGATAATTGAATAAATTCACTTTTACGTCATAGTATACACTGTCGTTTTTTGAGGTTTTTGTCCAGTTTTACTTTTTGTGATAATTGAATAAATTCACTTTTACTTCATAGTATACACTGTCGTTTTTTGAGGTTTTTCTCCATTTTTACTTTTTGTGATAATTGAATAAATTCACTTTATACACTGTCGTTTTTTGAGGTTTTTGTCCATTTTTAATTTTTGTGATAATTGAATAAATTCACATTATACACTGTCGTATTTTGAGGTTTTTGTCCATTTTTACTTTTTGTGATGAATTGAATAAATTCACTTTTACGTCATAGTATACACTGTCGTTTTTTGAGGTTTTTGTCCAGTTTTACTTTTTGTGATAATTGAATAAATTCACTTTTACTTCATAGTATACACTGTCGTTTTTTGAGGTTTTTGTCCATTTTTACTTTTTGTGATAATTGAATTAATTCACTCTATACACTGTCGTTTTTTGAGGTTTTTGTCCATTTTTACTTTTTGTGATAATTGAATAAATTCACTCTATACACTGTCGTTTTTTGAGGTTTTTGTCCAGTTTTACTTTTTGTGATAATTGAATAAATTCACTTTTACTTCATAGTATACACTGTCGTTTTTTGAGGTTTTTCTCCATTTTTACTTTTTGTGATAATTGAATAAATTCACTTTATACACTGTCGTTTTTTGAGGTTTTTGTCCATTTTTACTTTTTGTGATAATTGAATAAATTCACATTATACACTGTCGTTTTTTGAGGTTTTTGTCCATTTTTACTTTTTGTGATGAATTGAATAAATTCACTTTTACATCATAGTATACACTGTCGTTTTTTGAGGCTTTTGTCCATTTTTACTTTTTGTGATAATTGAATAAATTCACTTTTACGTCATAGTATACACTGTCGTTTTTTGAGGTTTTTGTCTATTTTTACTTTTTGTGATAATTGAATAAATTCACTTTTACGTCATAGTATACACTGTCGTATTTTGAGGTTTTTGTCCATTTTTACTTTTTGTGATAATTGAATAAATTCACTTTTACGTCATAGTATACACTGTCGTTTTTTGAGGTTTTTGTCCATTTTTACTTTTTGTGATAATTGAATACATTCACTTTTACGTAATAGTATACACTGTTCTATTTTGAGTTTTTTGTCCATTTAGATTTTTTGTGATAATTGAATAAATTCACTTTTACGTAATAGTATACACTGTCGTGTTTTGAGTTTTTTGTCCATTTTTACTTTTTGTGATAATTGAATAAATTCACTTTTACGTAATAGTATACACTGTCGTGTTTTGAGTTGGTCCATTTTGATTTTTTTGTGATAATTGAATAATTTCACATTTACGTAATAGTATAAACTGTCATATTTTGAGTGTGTCAAATTTGAATTTATGATAATTGACTAAAGTCATACACTGTCGTATTTTGAGTTTTTTTGTCCATTTTACTTAATTAGATTTTTGAATAAAATCAATTTTATGTAATAGTATACACTGTCGTATTTTGAGTTTTTTGTCCATTTTACTTAATTAGATTTTTGAATAAAATCACTTTTACGTAATAGTATACACTGTCGTGTTTTGGGGTTTTTGTCCATTTTTATTTTTTGTGATAATTGAATAAATTTACATTTACGTAATAATATACACGGTCGTATTTTGAGTTTGTCCATTTTTACTTAATTAGATTTTTGAATAAAATCACTTTTACGTAATAGTATACACTGTCGTGTTTTGAGGTTTTTGTCCATTTTTACTTTTTGTGATAATTGAATAAATACACATTTACGTAATAGTATACACTGTCGTATTTTGAGTTTTTTGTCCATTTTGAATTTTTTTGATTTTTGAATAAATTCACTTTTACGTAATAGTATACACTGTCGTGTTTTGAGTTTTTTTTCCATTTTAATTTTTTGTGATAATTGAATAAATACACATTTACGTAATAGTATACACTGTCGTATTTTGAGTTTTTTGTCAATTTTGAATTTTTGTGATAACTGAATAAATTCACATTTACGTAATGGTATACACTGTCGTGTTTTGTGTTTTTTGTCCATTTTGATTTTTTGTGATAATTGAATAAATTCACATTTACGTAATAGTATACACTGTTCTATTTTGAGTTTTTTTGTCCATTTTACTTAATTAGATTTTTGAATAAAATCAATTTTATGTAATAGTATACACTGTCGTATTTTGAGTTTTTTGTCCATTTTACTTAATTAGATTTTTGAATAAAATCACTTTTACGTAATAGTATACACTGTCGTATTTTGAGGTTTTTGTCCATTTTTATTTTTTGTGATAATTGAATAAATTTACATTTACATAATAATATACACGGTCGTATTTTGAGTTTGTCCATTTTTACTTAATTAGATTTTTGAATAAAATCACTTTTACGTAATAGTATACGCTGTCGTGTTTTGAGGTTTTTGTCCATTTTTACTTTTTGTGATAATTGAATACATTCACTTTTACGTAATAGTATACACTGTTCTATTTTGAGTTTTTTGTCCATTTAGATTTTTTGTGATAATTGAATAAATTCACTTTTACGTAATAGTATACACTGTCGTGTTTTGAGTTTTTTGTCCATTTTTACTTTTTGTGATAATTGAATAAATTCACTTTTACGTAATAGTATACACTGTCGTGTTTTGAGTTGGTCCATTTTGATTTTTTTGTGATAATTGAATAATTTCACATTTACGTAATAGTATAAACTGTCATATTTTGAGTGTGTCAAATTTGAATTTATGATAATTGACTAAAGTCATACACTGTCGTATTTTGAGTTGTCCATTTTACTTAATTAGATTTTTGAATAAAATCACTTTTACGTAATAGTATACACTGTCGTGTTTTGAGTTTTTTGTCCATTTTGATTTTTTGTGATAATTGAATAAATTCACATTTACGTAATAGTATACACTGTTCTATTTTTAGTTTTTTTGTCCATTTTACTTAATTAGATTTTTGAATAAAATCACTTTTACGTAATAGTATACACTGTTCTATTTTTAGTTTTTTTGTCCATTTTACTTAATTAGATTTTTGAATAAAATCACTTTTACGTAATAGTATACATTGTCGTATTTTGAGGTTTTTGTCCATTTTTATTTTTTGTGATAATTGAATAAATTTACATTTACGTAATAATATACACAGTCGTATTTTGAGTTTGTCCATTTTTACTTAATTAGATTTTTGAATAAAATCACTTTTACGTAATAGTATACACTGTCGTGTTTTGAGGTTTTTGTCCATTTTTACTTTGTGTGATAATTGAATACATTCACTTTTACGTAATAGTATACACTGTCGTATTTTGAGTTTTTTGTCCATTTTGAATTTTTGTGATAATTGAATAAATTCACTTTTACGTAATGGTATACACTGTCGTGTTTTGTGTTTTTTGTCCATTTTGATTTTTTGTGATAATTGAATAAATTCACATTTACGTAATAGTATACACTGTTCTATTTTGAGTTTTTTTGTCCATTTTACTTAATTAGATTTTTGAATAAAATCAATTTTATGTAATAGTATACACTGTCGTATTTTGAGTTTTTTGTCCATTTTACTTAATTAGATTTTTGAATAAAATTACTTTTACGTAATAGTATACACTGTCGTGTTTTGAGGTTTTTGTCCATTTTTACTTTTTGTGATAATTGAATAAATACACATTTACGTAATAGTATACACTGTCGTATTTTGAGTTTGTCCATTTTTACTTAATTAGATTTTTGAATAAAATCACTTTTACGTAATAGTATACACTGTCGTGTTTTGAGTTTTTTGTCCATTTTGATTTTTTGTGATAATTGAATAAATACACATTTACGTAATGGTATACACTGTCGTGTTTTGTGTTTTTTGTCCATTTTGATTTTTTGTGATAATTGAATAAATTCACATTTACGTAATAGTATACACTGTTCTATTTTGAGTTTTTTTGTCCATTTTACTTATTTAGATTTTTGAATAAAATCAATTTTATGTAATAGTATACACTGTCGTATTTTGAGTTTTTTGTCCATTTTACTTAATTAGATTTTTGAATAAAATCACTTTTACGTAATAGTATACACTGTCGTGTTTTGAGGTTTTTGTCCATTTTTATTTTTTGTGATAATTGAATAAATACACATTTACGTAATAGTATACACTGTCGTATTTTGAGTTTGTCCATTTTTACTTAATTAGATTTTTGAATAAAATCACTTTTACGTAATAGTATACACTGTCGTGTTTTGAGTTTTTTGTCCATTTTGATTTTTTGTGATAATTGAATAAATACACATTTACGTAATAGTATACACTGTCGTGTTTTGAGTTTTTTGTCAATTTTGAATTTTTGTGATAACTGAATAAATTCACATTTACGTAATAGTATACACTGTCCTATTATGAGTTTTTTTGTCCATTTTGAATTTGTGATAATTGAATAAATTAAATTTTACGTAATAGTATACACTTTCGTATTTTGAGTGTGTCAATTTTGAATTTGTGATAATTGACTTAAGTCATACACTGTCGTGTTTTGATTTTTTTGTCCATTTTGACTTTGTGATAATTGAATAAAGTCACTTTTACATAATAGTATACACTGTCGTATTTTGAGTTTTTTTGTCCATTTTGAATTTGTGTGATAATTGAATACATTCACTCTTACGTAATAGTATAGACTGTGGTAAATTGAGTTTTTTCGTCTATTTTGAATTTTTGTGATAAATGAATACATTTACTGGAGTAACATGAGTAAAAGTTGAGCAAGTGATCTCTGAGCTGACGTGAGTGAGTGGAGGTGGAGATAATTTGTATATTAATGAATTTGCATATAATAAATGAAGCAAGGGTGTTGATTGAGTTACATTAAATATATCTGAAGGTATTAAGATTTTTTTTTTTTTTCATAGGAAAAAAACTTTTCTAGAAGTAGACTTAAAGAAAAAAATACAAATTACAAAGAGTTTGTTCTTAAGATTTTTTAAAAAATCTTTCCTCAGAATATCATTCGGAAGATGGGCTTTTGAATTGGGCCAGTAAAAAAAACATGCATAACACCTGTGAAAAAATGTAGTTTTGATTAATGTTGATCCTTTTAAAATAATTGAAATTGCTCATGCCATCTCTCCTCAGGAGTGAACTCAAAGTCAGCGCGGGTGCTGTTCCTTTTGGTGGTTCCAGGTCATCTCTTGTTTCTTTTCGCTATCAATATGCTTCAAGGAGGTCACACTGCCATAACACCAGCATTTACCTGCTGCTACCTGAGTGCTGCTCTGCTTCAGGTGAGCCTTAGTGCTACATGCTTTAGAAACTTTGCTGAAGCATTTCATTTTTTGCTCCGCCAATGCTGGCAAACAGCAAAATACAATAAAAATTACACCAAACACTTTTAAACCAGTGAAAAGTTTAGATAAACATTGACTGTAATTGCAGTAGTTGTTTATATAAATAGGAAACAAGACCTGAAATTACATCACTCATTGATGGGATCACTTTAATTTTTTTTTAAATATTAATAATATACTTTTTTTTATAATCTAGCTTAAAAGTAAATCAAATTAGGGGCTTTCAAAGTTTCAGGTCAAATATGGAAATTGGCACGACTTTACTCCTCCTCCTACTCAAATTATGTGGGTACAAATACAATCTGTTGGCATTATATCTGATTCTGGATTTTACTTGAAGTCTGAAACAAATTTCAATTCCGTCTCCAATTATTAATTCCTATGTATGACAGATACAGATGAGAAGTTGCTTGGAGGTATATTACTAATAAAGGACTCCTACAGGAATTAAACAAATTGGTCAGTTTTACTATAATTTATGTTTTTGATTAAATCAATTAAGTAATATTTAAAAAATGTAATTTATTCCTGTGATGGCCAAGTGTTTTTTCAGCATCATTAGCATAAAAAAATCAGTCTGTTATCAGTCTTCGGTGTCGCTTGATCCTTAAAAAAATAATTCTAATATGCTGATTTGCTGCTCAAGAAATGATGGTTATAAAGTCAGAATTGTGAGATATAAACTCGCAATTGGGAGTCAGAATTGTGAGGGGGGAACATTTTTCCCCTCAGAATCGGACTTTAACTCTCAATTGCGAGTTTATATCTCACACTTCTGACTTTGTAACTTGCAATTGTGACTCTCTCGCATATCTTTGATTAAAAATTAATCCGAATTGTGAACAATTGTCTTTAAAAAAAAAATATTTCATGGTGGAACACAGCTCCTTAATATTTGTGGACACGGTGTTAAATAATGGCCCCATTTATACCTGGTAGTAAGATGCATTTTGGAAAATCAGATTACAAGTAGATGACAGTGACACATTCCTGTTTACACCTGGTGTTTTAATACGTCTCTTTGAGGGTAGGCTATACAGGGTGGTAAATGTACCACATCTTCGATCTAATGGATGAAAAGCTCACACAATTTACGTATGAACGTGGGTAGAAATCAGGAAGGAGGGCATTGTGTTTGGTACATTTTTCATCTTCAAACCAGACTTGCGTTTTTAGCTGTCAAAGTTTAAATCCTGTCTGGCTAAAGTGATTCCCATAATGTTTACTCATTAGGTCAGTAGATGGAGCGGAGACGGTCTTCAGTAGCTGTTCGAACGCATTCGACCACATGAGCGTTTACACTACGAAAGCAATCCGGTAGTTTTCGACTACCTCTGGAAGTGGTCATCTTAATACCAGGTGTAAACAGGGCAATAATCAGGATTCTTTAATTAACATAAAGTTCAAAAGAACAGTGTGCTATACATATACAAATTTAGTTTTTTCAAATAAACAGTCTGCTCAAGCTGTCAGTATGAAACAAACGCAATATGTTGTCATTCAAGCAAAAGCCAGCATATATTATTTCTCAGCTAATGTCCATCCTGTATGTCATGTGTTTTGAATAATGACGTGCACTGAGTGAGCCTCTCTTCTTTATTAGTAGACACGCCTCTTACCTGCTGATTGGCTACATGTTTGTTATTGGACTCGGCCCGAGTCCGTTTTGTAAAAGGTTTTGAAATAACTTACCCCACCTTTAACATATTCTGGGGACTTATTTTACACTACAGGGGCATTATAGGACGCCTTTAGTAAAATATTAATATTAATCGAAGCGTTAAAAAAAATAAGTCTGTAGTTAGTGTTCACAGTATGGGTACGTGAAATAACCGAACGTTTAATCTTGATTTTTCCTCACAGGTCGGAATCCTCATTTATACGGCAGACTTGATTGTGCGTTTGATGTGGAGGAAAGGTCTGGACCCCGATAACTTCTCCATCCCATACCTAACTGCACTGGGCGATCTATTGGGCACGGGTTTCCTGGCCCTGTGTTTCCGTCTGGTCATGTTAGTGGATGGGAAAGGCTTATAAAATGTTAGACCTCCTCCGTCTCTAGCTCCAGCTCTCTGTTCATGGGACCTTTGCCGCCCAGGCTGGCTGCAGTGGCTTTGGAAATTGATACTTTTCTGTGAGAAGCAAAAGACAGAATATGAGGCGCGTTGTTTCTGTACTTACAGGATAGGTTGACTGGAAATATAAAATACACTTCTGATCATTGGCAGGTATGGACTGCAACCTGACGGTCTGTAACACGATTATAATCTAGGCGTGTTGTCCTGTTGCTTCAATGATGCTGCTCTCATACACACTAGTTACCCGATTACTGTATCAAGGTCTAGCTTTACAAGATATAAGACCCTGAAGGAGTTTAGGATGTTTCTTTTGTCTCTGGCAAATATTTTTTTGAATACCTGATTCAGGATTGATTTTTTTTTTAAAGAAAAAAGTATCAACTTTTGATGGTCATTCCTTTGCTGTTTTAGTAACTATACACAAGATCATAATTGCTGCTAGAAATTTTTACAGGATACAAGATCTCATATACAGAGGGCCCAATGTACCTCTCGGTTTGTAATTCTTTTTGCAACTAAAATATTTTCTTCTCAAAAACTTTGGAAAAAGGCAAAATAACTATCTTGCGTAATAAATGTAATTGGTTGTTCACGTGAATAAATTGATGACAATGATACTGTTGTGGCAATTTTATTCAGCAGACGTTTGTAATATCGTCACTCTGAATTATAATTAACCTTAAATTACATGATTCTTCTACAGTTTGAGTGTTGTGGTCCCTAAAACTGTATATTAAAAAAATCCATATTTGTCCATGAAAAGCTTCACTGTCGTACCAGAGGCAGTTTGCCGTAACATTATAATTGAAATAGTAACAAGAAATAATAAAATGATCATCATTGGTTGACGATATTGTCCACTTGGAAAACCCCCCTCATTAAAAACAAGTTTATTTACCCTTCAAAGCAAGACTCCATACGGGCAAGTGCACATTGACATTCACAGTTTTGCAGCACATGTATTCCCACAAGCTTTCAAAACAGGTGCAAACTGTTAGTTACATCACAAATAGCACATACTGTTGCCACACTCTCAACAGCTCAGCTCACACACAGTGAAAGGCTTTCCTACACACATTATACATTCAATGCTTTACATCCGAATAATTCAATTTTGACAGAACAAATGCATTGGGACTCCTGTAACGTTCACATCAAGGCATGATGTTCCTCGTATACAGTTGTGCTCACATGTTTACATACCTCTTGCAAAATATGTTAATAATATTAAGAGAATAATTAGGGATGCACTAATATGAACATTTTGGCTGATACCAATGGCTATAATTCTTTATATTTTAAACTAATGTATTGGCCGAAAAGTCTAAATTCATTAGATTTATTTGATAGGCTAATTAAAAAACCAAAAGTCTCACCATTAAAAGCCACATCCCAAGCACAGAAGTGTTATTATTATAATTTTATGATGTGTATATGACAGATTTGCATGTTGCACCGTATTTTTCTTTTTGAAGTGATTACAATCATATTTCAAGCAATTCAAGAACAATGGCGAACCGTGCGCATCAGAAGGATTTGACACTATATTGCCAAAATGTCTACCTTTACATGCACAATAACTTTAATGACATCCAATCAGGGCTCTGAACCAGTTGAAGGAACGAAAACCAGAAAGGAACTAAATTTTAACAGGAACAAAAACAAAACCAAGATGAATTTTAATCGGTCTGAACAAAAACATTTATTTGAAATAACCATTAACCGGTTAATAACGTTATTTCATTGTTCTCTTTAATATTTTACCAATCATGAATTGAGTACTACAGCATGTGACGTTGATTTGGTGGTGGTTGATGAGATTCCCCCTTCTATGTTAAGTGCTCCGGGTGCCTAGAAAAGCGCTATATAAATGTAACGAATTATATCAAGTGTGAGTGAAATGCCCGCAGTCATCTATGAATGGCAACACAACGCAAATCAGTGTAGAACGCGCATTTTCATGCCTCAAGTACATTCTTTCCTCACTGAGGTCTTCAGTGCATGCACAGGTATTGGGGGATTTTTTTTTCATACACTGTAAAAAATAAAAAATAAATAAATGTTGTTTTTTGTTGGTTTAACTTAAAAAAGTAAGTAACCTGGTTGCCTTAAAGTTTTGAGTTTATTGAAATTAAAAATTTGAGTTGATACAATGAAGGAAATTTGTTTACTAAATAGAAACTCGAAATATTTTTGTATCTGAACCACACAAAAAATTTGATAAATCATGAAAATAGCACTATTTGGCATGTTTCACTGTCATCAAAAACACACAATTACCCAATATGCTTACAAAATCCTTTAATAAAGGTTGTCGAATCTCAAAAAAATTTAATTGTATTAACTTAATTTTAATTTCAATTAACTAAAAATTAAGGCAATCAGGTAACTTTTTCTAAATAATTTTTTACAGTGTATGTTTAAACAAGCAGTACGCACTTTGAGCTCAAACAGACTAGTTTGTGGATATATATTTTAATCCAAGCACTATCAAGTAACTATCACATATTTTTTATATTCTTTCAGGTAACCTGTTTTCTATATAGACTGTTTGATCATAGACAAAAAAAAGTATGTTGATGCTTTGTATTAAATGGTAGAAATGTTGTAGTTTTACAATGGTATATTGCATTAAATGATCAAGCTTTATTCGCTGACTGAATTATGTGATGCAAGACGTGTTAACTGTCGAAAGCGTTTTTTTCCCTCTCATGAGAAGTAATTCCAAAAACTATGCAATGTATGTTGTTAAGTTTGAGTAAATCCCACCATCGAAATAACCATTATTTTTAATGGAAGGAGACATATAGGCGTGTTATCTACGCATTAATTAAAATTAAAAGAAATGCTTGAATTTGCATGGTGGTAACTTAAAAAAGTTTTTTTTTTAAGTTTCTCTCTCTTTCTTGGCTTTGAATTTCATTTGTTAGAAATATTAACTGAATTTTAGAAATGCTTTTAAATTAAAAAATTTGCATTTAATAAACAAAATGAATTTTTGACATTAAGACAGCGTTTGGAGTGAGTGCATGCAAAATAATCCATTCCCTGAATCAACAGCCTTTGTGAGTATACACAAATAAAAGTAGACAGCTGACATGTTATAGTTAATAATTATGTCTTGCATAATTATTATCTGTATGGCTAAAATGTTATATTGTATTGTGAGTTATATCCGCTGCCATGTCCATCAGAATGCGCAGGTGACTTCTTTGGTCATGGGTTAAAGAAAACTTGTTAAATATTACTTTTGTAAAATTATAACTTATGTTTAGATATTAGCCTATAATATATATTTTTTTAATTATTGTTGATTATTTTAAAAAAGCAGCATGAGTAAGATACATAAGATGTGCATGTGTCTGGAGACATGGAGTGGGGTCAGGCATTAGGTATTGTTTTGAATAAAAGTCTTTATTTAAAGTAAATTTAGTTTTGTTTTTCAATGAGCACGGATTTCTAGTGTAGCCTATTTACTTGAACTTAGGTAGTCTAATATCTATGGTTTCAAAGGCAGACAAAATCAGAATTTGAATGGGCCGAATAAAGCTCTCTCTACAGGCCTGACGTGCGATGCCGCGCTAAGGGACACATCACTTGTCTCACGCAAAGAAAAATATTGCAAGTTAGCCTACTACATAACAGATACAAGTAGAATAATACAGCATCACAGTACACGCTTTTAGCTTTGTCTATGTTTGTTTAACTATTATAGTATTTTAAAGGACAAAAACAAACTTTAACTATCGGCTTTTTACATCAATTCAGCTGTCACTTTACATTGCGCGAGGCCTTGTGCCGGTACTGGTTATCATTATTATTTAATAATATAAGTTTACTTATCACGTTATTTAATTTTTGAGTGAAATATGTCTTTATTTATACATATTTCTTTAAAGTATAGGCGGCTAATTTAAAATAACATTATTAACCAGTATTTTTTCCAATCAAACCCTTTTTGGAACAGTAATGTTTAATGAGGAACGAAAGAATGGAAATGCTAAAATTTTGATTCTGCTCGGAGTGAACCATTTGATATTTTTTTCCCATTTTTAAGCCCTGCATCCAATTCTTAATTCATAGGGTTTAATATGGAGTTGGCCCACCCTTTTAAGCTATAACAGCTCCAAGTCCATCCCCAAACTGCTCCCACAAAGTTAGGAGCATGAAATTGCTGAAGCATTAAGATTTGCATTCACACGGGGCCAAGCACCAGACCTGAAAAACAACCCCACACCATGACCCCACCTCCACCAAACTTTACACGTGGCATAATGAAGTCAGGTAAGTACCGTTCTCCTGAATACCGCCAAACCCAGACTCGTCCATCAGATTGCCAGACAGAGAAGCGTTAATCACTCTGGAGATACTAATATGGTGGCCGATATATTGTGCATTCCTAACTGAAAAAAATAAAAGATTATATACATCCAGTCATTAAGTATGACATCAAGGGGCAGCGCTTCCGGGTCCAAACGAGACACCACAATCTCATACCACAAGAAAAATAACAAATGGAGCTAATATACACACACAATGTAGTGTAATACTACAAAAAAATTATAACCATAACCTTTATCTTCATACTGTAGTAAGTTGTGGGAGTGGCTATGGTTAACTTATGAGCTACTCGTAATTAAATTAATGTGCACAGGTGATGCGGGTGAACCCTGATTATTTATGGAATGGGTGCGGGACGCTCGAGAGAGACGGTGTGAATTGCGTGTGCGAGGAGCTCTCATTTGTGGGGAACGCTAGACGGCCGCTCGGGACAAATAGTGTCTCCGGCGGTGAAGATAGTCAGTTAGTGGGGGGCAAATGTATTAGAGAGTTAGGGGTTCAAGCGCTGGATAGGAGAGCTCTTTAAAGGCACAGAATTACCTGCTAAGTGATCTGACCCGCACCCGGACTGTGGAGGATGCTGAACCGGAGAGAATAAGTTAAGCTACTGTGATGCAATCGACAAGGGGAACCCCCGAGTGACTTCCCTGCTGACGTGATCCCGTCCCTTACGACTGCACCCATAACAAGGGGGGTAACGTGTTTTATAAAGTGTTGTGTTTTAACTAATAATAAAGTGATTGATTGTAAACTGCCATCCTGGTGTAGTGTTCTCTGCCTCCATTATATCCGGTTGTTACAATACCAAAATTCCAGATGGTCAGACAGAAATTCATATTTTATAAATCGTTAAGATATTAATGTCTGTGACGCTGTGAGCACAGACACTGTTGTGTAGACTGTAAGTATTTAAAATGTTTAACTTTTTAAAATGTTTGATGTTTAATATGAATAAATAGTCTTTCCTGTAAATGTCTTTCCTGTAGCTCAATGAGTAGAGCATGGCGCTAGCAACGCCTAGGTCATGGGTTCGATTCCCAGGGAAAGCAAGACTTTACAAAAATGTAAAATGTGTACCTTGAATACAATGTAAGTCGCTTTGGATAAAAGCGTCTGCCAAATGCATAAATGTAAATGTAAATGTAAATAGTGCTAATAAAATGGCCGTCGATGGCATTTTCTCAAGTGAAACGAGTTAAGGCTTGGACCCAGAAACGATGTTCCTTACATCACGACTTAAGCGTATATTATATATATATATATATATATATATATATATATATATATATATATATATATATATATATATATATATATATATATATATTAGTAGGTCTACTGAAATTATGTTCACACAACAGATGTGCACATTTTCTACAAAATAAAGTTCAAAAGTTTACATTCTCTTAAATAAATTCATGACCATTTTATGATTTTTGTTCATGAGTCCTTAGTTTGTCCTGAGCAGTTAAACTGAACATTGTTCTACATAAAAAACCTCCAGGTTCTTTGGTTTTCGATCATATTCTAGGGGTGCACACCGATCCGATATCGGCAGCGATACTGACGACACAGCTGGATCGGGGATCGGAAAATGAACAGATTCACGGGCCAATCCAGGTGTTGTTTTTTTGTTTTTGTAGCAGCAGACCCTACGTCATTCGTCAGCTTCACGTGTTGCATGCTCGAAGCAACATGGAGCGAGCCAGAGTCGGGTGTGAAGAGATATTTTACGCTTGCCACGCCACCTAGTTTGTCTGTCGGCAATACTAACGTACCAATTTAATCCAGAAACACCATTTTAAGGAGCACGCTGCATTCCTGCAGCTCAGCAAAACTAAAGGAGTGGACAATACAGCCCAGCAAGTAATTTTTTAAAGTAATTTAGTGTAAGTGGTGACTGATAGTGGATATAGATAAAGGCTAATGTAATGAACTGACGGTAACAACACGCTGTTGACGCTCGCGCATCTTGAGGAGAAATCAAAAAGGCGCCGCTCGCTCACACATTGCCTAATTGCGGTAAACATTCAAAATGTTACGTTTTTATCTTTATAACATATGCATTTAAACAACATCACACAACCAAATGTGCTGTTTTCCTGAATGCCATCACGATTGAACATGTCACTGATTTCCTATGACGGCTCCATAAACAATCATTAACATTAGTTACTTACATTTTAGATGCAATATTGAGTGTTTTTGTACTATTTCAGCTGCGAAAATAGTTCCAAACAAAGATTCCATTCCAAGCAACAAAGTTCCAAACAGCAGAACCATAACGCGTCTCACGTGTTCTGAATGATTAAGTGTTTGAATCAATCGGTTGAATCAAAGATTCAATAACCTGATCGTAAACGACTGCCTCATTCTAAAGGAATCAGTCGTTTGAATTAATGACTCAATGAATCACTCATTAAGACTCACCTACTGCCACCTAGTTTTTTAGTTTAGTTTAAACTATATTTAAACTTGTAGGTTTAGTTACCTATATTTTTCAACATTTATTTTGTTTATTCAAAAATACAAATCTCATAACATTATTTAATGCAGTAGTATTTTTTCTGGGTAAATAACTGAATTTGATTGGTTACATCCCTATAGTGTCTTATTTTAATTTAATGTATAGATCAAATTTAAGAATATAATATGAAACCTGAAGCATAGCTTATATTTAATAAGATTAGGGGATAATGCCCTTTATAAAGGTAAAATGTCACAAATATGCAGATTTAAAATATGTAAAAGCTGATTGAACACTGAAAATATTGCTTCAGAATAAGTTATATTTACAACACACAAAAATCTAACTTTTTTCCGGATAAGCAAATTTTTTACTCGGACAAGTGAATGACCGATTTACTTATCCGAAGGAGAAGCACATGAGCATGCTTAATGTTGAGCCCTAAATTATATTTTAGATTTGAATGCACAATTGTTATATAAACATATTTACAATGTTTGGTAACTGTCAGATTACTATTGTATGTTTGACCAATACACTGTTTTGTTTCCACTGCTACACTTTATTTATTTAAAGAAGTTTGATTACATTCTATTTTAGATTTGAATGCACAATTGTTTTTTAAATAAATAAGAATTCAACACTTTGCATACATCTGTTATTTTGTCTTATTAACTTTATTTAGTAAAGTCTGGTGCCATTAGTCTCTTCAAGGAAGGTATAAGGTGGAAGGTATACAGTTTATTATTAATTTAACAATATTATCAGATTGGTAATCGACAGATACACAAAGCCCAGGCATCGTTATCGGGACTGAATAAGTCGGATCGGTGCACCTATGCATATTTAATCCCTTTTCAACAGTGACTGAATAATCGTAAAATAAATCTTCTCACACTGATGATAACTGAGGGACGCATACATAACTGTTAGGTGAAGGTGAAAACATTCACTGATGCTCAAAATGGCGACACGCTGCATTAAGAGCAGTTTTTTCAAAGGTTTACACCCACCGGCTCTTACTGTATATTGTACAAGGGTATGCAAACTTATGAGCAGAACTGTAGAGAACTCCCTTTGTCCTTAGGAAATTCTGGAAGATTCCAGTTCAACAGTAAAATAGTGACTAACTAACTAGATTGAAAATATTTTCCAACAAAACTTTTCCAAGAGCAATTTTGTTAAGTTTGTTATGCAATGTGGCACACAAGGTACCCACTGTGCACCAGGACATGTATGCCAGATATTAGTCGACTCATTGTTACCCTTTCTCTAAAGATTTCATAATCATTTCAAACCATAAAATGAGCCATTAGCCTTTTCTGCAGAAAAAAAATCCAAATTATTAAAAGGTAATATTTTCAACCAAGGGCTAATGAACCATAAGAACATATTATTGTTTTACTAAAAAACCTTTATTGCACTTCAACCCTTATTACGAATTCATAAGATGAGTGTTTCCTCCCAGAACCATGCTGATGTTTGACCTGTAATGCCCAGTGGGTAGTTTGCACCTCACCCTGCATCCATAACTCAACAAGAGGTGCACTGATGAGGGTCTACCTTTCCCCAACCACAGCTATGCACTGTTTACCCAGCCTGCTGCATGCTAAATAAAGGGGTGACTCTGTGAGAACACCGTTTCATTCCAGATTAGCTAAACCAGCCAAGTTAGACAGCCTTGTCCAGTTTGCAACTGCAAGTGAAGTCCAAATTCATCCCTTACTCTTGACTCTCTCCGACACATGACCAGCTATCTGATTGTAAATATTGATGGTTTGTTACATTTAGAATTGGAAACTACCTTTGTGATCGGGAGTAAAGTTATATAGTCCGAAATCCTATCCAGGGAATGTTAGAAAGGAGGCTTTGAGATCAGCCGCAAGGAATCTCTTCGAGATTAATGTCATGGCCTTGCTGGTTCAAGTTCAAGTTCAAAATCCACAATAAATATCCTATGTAAACAATACTATAAATATCAATTTGGGTGGTGAAGATTAAAGGATATGAAACATTCATAGCATTTGTCCATTGATGAAGAATCCTGCTTCACTTATCAACATTCAGAAGGACAAAGGCACATACTTGGAGCTCCGTCAAAAGTTACCAAAGCCAGATGAATCACAGACATCATATCGTGAACTTTTGGAATCGGATGCAAAACCCCTGCCAGCAGTAATCTGTTCACAGTACTGAATTTCACTTCAAGGGAGCGAGGGCAATGCCGTATTCAAGACGCATCCTCTACAGGTTCCCTTAGGCAGTTCACTTGAATGCAGACACAAGAGCAAAATTCAAACGTTTGTGCCCGCAAGACGTGTGCGCAAGATTTGGGATCAGTTGAAACACGCTCAAACTCTCATCTCAACTTCAAGTATGCTGGCACAGAGTAGTTAAAAAGCAAAAAGTCCATTCTGTAAAGATTGAAGAGTTTCTTCTGGTAAAACGGACTGATGTTGTCAAAGAACTTGGCAGCCATGTCGCCCGTGGTCCTGGTGCTCTTAGAGGTGGCTGGGAACTTCACCTCTCCTTCGGCACCTGCTAACTTCAGGATGTAGCGGGAATCTTGCGCAAGAGTCTCGTACTTGCCCACCACGTCGTAACGGATCAGGCAAGGGTGGCAAAGCGAGTGAACCCTTTCCCAGTGCTCATTAAACGGTTCCTCTCTCTGAGTCTGAGGGTCTACTAAATAATACACAAACTCCTCGAAGGAGACATCGTTGCCTTTTTCCAGAGCTTGAGCCTGGGGGTCGGCACGATGCCTCCGGATGATTTTGGTCCCGTAGCGTTTATGAAAGGCAGTGTTGTAGCTACGGGTGAATTTGTTACGATAGGCCGAGACGAGTCTTTCGAAGGGTTCCCGCACAAAGACGAACTTCAGATATGTGCGCAGACGCTTGTTGATCTCGGCCGTGGAGTACTCCGAGAGTGAACGCAGTTTGCCCGCTACGTGAGCCTCGTTGGCGGGAATGGCCAGCGGTTCGCGGTAGCGCCCGTCGCCTGTAAGCACCATCATTACGCGCTTCCAGTTGGTGCATGCCACTTTGGGGACATAGCAATACAGCAGCTTATGTTTATCATCCACTATGAGGTGCCGGAGATCCTCTGGGCCGAGTACGCGTCTTTTGCGGGTGTGGGTGTGACAGGTTTCCTCCAGGAGTTCCCTTCGACCCTGAAGAGTGGCCTGCACTGCAGACTGCTCCAGCTGGAGGACAGGACAGAGAGCCATAAGGGGAAATAGAATGAAAAAAAAAAAGTTACTATTCATTCCACGACAGAACAGTGTTTCAGTTTTGGGTTAACTATTGCTTTAAGACAAAAAATATTTTCTTCTGAAACCAAATTTCTTAACAGTGCAATTATGAAAACCACAAACTGCACTACATGCAAACACACGAATTTGTGTGACGTTATATGACAAGACAGTTGCTGTGTTTAAGGGAAGTTCTTGTGAAATCATGAGGCACAAAGCTGTTATGGGAGGGTAACGGTTTTGCCTGAGGGATGATCCACAGATGGGTTTGATAAAGGCAAGAATATAATATGATTTGATGAGCTGGTACTGATTCAACTGGAAGGACCTTATCTAGATGTTCCACTCTGACTCAGACCTTTAAAGGCATAGTTTGCCCAAAAATCAAAAATCTGCCATCATTTATTAACACCTCATGTCATTCCAAATCTGTGCAACTTTTTGTCCATAAAATATGAGAGCAGATGTTTAGCAGATCGTGGTTGTTTGTTGTCTATTCAATAAAGTTACACAACGAAATGTCAAATTTTGGAATTTGCTTCATTCTTTAAAAATTCAATGGAAGAAAAAAAAGATTTTAGATTTGGAACAACACAAGTTTGAATAAATAATTGACATCATTTCTTACTTCACAGATTCTTCTTTATAATGTAAAAGCAAACATTTTATCTGACTGTCATAGTTGCAATGCATGTAATATGTTTTTTGTCAGTTGGTTTGGATGTGATAAGATGATGGTAGGATTAAGGTGTTAGGTGTAAAAATGAATTGAGCTGCACCAGGAATGTGAGGTTGTTATTTTAGTAATTCAGCTTTCACTGCTGTTAAAATCCATCCCTTCAACAACAGGGGCCTGAGGAATTCACCCCGTCCTCTGTTAATCAGCGAAATCCTATCATTTGTACTTTAAATTTGCGTTCAAAAGAAATACCAAGTTTGCTTGTCTTATTTAAGGATTTCATAAATAAACATAACTATGTATTAGTCAACAACATTTCTATGAGTTCAGCTGCAAAAATACATACCTGGTCATTTTCTTGTAGTGTCTGCAAAGGACTTCTTCCTGATTTAACTGGGAAACTGTTCCGACCCGAAATCTGTTCAGAAGCTACAAACACACAACAAACACAAAAGATGAGAAATGCCATCAAAATGTTAATGGCTCCATAAGCAGGGTTGCCAAGTCTCTGCAGCAAAAGTAGCCCAAAAATAGCCTAATGGAATTTTCTCAGTCAGGTCGGCGATTTCTCCACTGAATTTGTACATCTGGGTAATGTTTTGGGGGTGTTGGAGCGCCAAAATCATACATACGATAAAAATCAAACAACTAAAGTCCCCCTGTAGAAATTAATAATATCCCTTAAAATACATCTTTAATCACCTACATGACATGTCCTGTGAAATAAATTACCCAAAAATAGTTTCAAGGGTAGTTACGATTGTTTACAAACAATATTTTCCTTTGTGGTCAGCAGAAGAAATACATTTTTTTCAGGTTTGGAACAACTTAAGGGGTGACATTTTTGGGTGAACTATCCCTTTAAAATTGCTTGAAAGTAACTCACACCCTTGCTTAAGTATCATAAGTACCTTCAGCATCAGTCAGCATCCTTAGAAATGCTTTGAACAACATAAATCTTCAGTGGAGAACGGCATATAGTTCATTATAACATCAGAATATTCATGTACATAATGCACCTGCTATATTGCTAAATTTAATCGATTTTTTAAATATCAGCAGAAAAAAAATAAAGGAATAACCTGGCTTCTCGAGACTCCGTCCACTGCTTCAGATAATAGTTCATGATACACTAAAGCCCACCCACACATCGACTGGATTGGTTACAAGGTAGTTTGTGATGTTAGAAACTCTGGCGATTTCTAAATGCGTTTTTGAGACTGTCTTTGGTTCACTGCAGTTTTAAAGAGAAAATGCACAATGGCGTTAACCTTTGAATTTACACATGGTTTGTATGAAAGCATATTAACAACAACACCTAAATAAAATTAAAAACGCGATTTTCACCACATGGGGAGTTTAAAAGTAACCTGATTCTGCAGGAAAACTGCATACTTGGCAACACTGTCCATAAGCAAAACATATGCATATACAATGGGTACATTAACTGATTTTATAGGAGACCTAGAAGCCACATAAAATACTAAAAAAGCCACTCGCTTTAGCGTATAGTAATCCACACAACATCCCTGCATTCTGATGGTTAGTTTTGGATGCTTGAGCATTACTTAGATTACCTCAGAAAGAGGAAGTCTTTGGGGTTAAGAGACTCGTAACCTTGTGTTGCAAGAGAAGATATCAAAGTGCTTTGTCTGAATGATCACATTATTGAGCTATAAAAGATTAGAGCTGTTAATTCTGGGCATATGGGAAGCAGCGGGGATCAGGCTGGTATACAATTACTGCCTTCTCTGACTCCTGCACCTAGCTGATCAGCCATAAAATTCCTCCTTCACATTTGCATTCTCTATAGGAACAGTCTGTTCTCTTCAGTCCAAGCCACTTCCCCTTACTCCCCTTCCCACCCATCACACACACACACACTCACTCCTTCGGTCTGTTTTGGGGCCCTTGCCGCTAACGTAAGTGATTGGTTTTGCACATGGGCCAGCCAAGTCAAAGGGATACTTTAAATACTCAGACTCAGAACGAGAGCGCGCAAGCTATCAAGTCTGGACACCGAGTGAGGAGAGGAGTAGGCAACCATGGTAAAATGAGAAAAGTTATTTTCCATGTAGGTAAAAAAAAGAAAAACTTTAAAAATGTAAAACTGTAACTGCAACCTTTAATTATTTTGTCATTTTATATATAAAAAAAACATACAAAATATTACATCAAAATCAAATAAATTATGGTAATGTGGGACAGTTATAGATAATGCATTAAGTAAAGAAAATTTGAATTAAGTAAAAATATTGAGTGAGACACCAAAGTGCCAAAAACACCTAGTAAAAAAGGGCCCTATATGAAGATCAAATGGAAAATGGAAGGAAAAAAAACATGATATAACATGGAAAAAGGCAGAAAGAAGGAAATGGGGAGGGGGTTGAGTACATATACAGACCAAAAGTTGTGCTATGAAAGCCGGCACTGATGGCTTCCCCAGCTTTTATATATCCTCATTATTTAAATAGACAGATGGATATATGAAATGAATATAAGACTGCAAATCCAACACAACACATGTAAATACTAGCAGTCACAATGTGCAGCTTTTTATATTTTAATTTTCTTTACAAGAGTGACCATGCTACATTTGCAAGTGAAATGCTTATGTTGCTTATAATGAAAGTGATTTTGAGGTCTACACTACAAGCTAGTTTTCATAATCAAACAGTTGGTGCGCATCAACAAGCACTAGTGCCTGAGCTAGTTCACTTAAATGTTCACCCTGTATAATTAGGCTGCAAAATTAAGGCATGTGAATATTATTTAATACAGTCATGAAGTTGTTGCTCGGTAACCTTTCAGGAGCATCTACTCATATACCTTAATTAATATTCCTGATTGCTTAATTTGCCCGATGATTAGCAACCACTCAAGAACGTCTGCCTTTCAGCAAATACATTAGACCCTCAGAAATGCTCAGAAAATGTCACAAAAATGTTAGCGTAAAGCCTCGTATATGAGATTCACAGCTCTGGTAAATAAAACAAACAACATAAGAGTTCTATATTTATGACCTCATATAATGCAGTTGTTAAAGCCTGGTCAAGAAGGGAGATGACCACCAATAAAACACAGACCTGCAACACACTCTTTATACAGACACATAAAATGGAGTGAAAAAAAAAACCTTGTTGCCAAAACCTCAAAGGTTGAGGGCACCTTCTTGCATTTTTTAAAGAATCTAACCCTATATAAAATCAAACTTGAAAAAACGAGGGAGAAACATGGAAAAACATTTAAAAGGCCTAATAAAATGTTCATTAAATTTAAATCATTACAGTTGCTGAACAAACGACATGTCAGTTTAACACAGAAAGAATAACGGCTACTTTTTTTGCACAATCTTTGATTTTTCGGCCTACATCGTGTTTTGTGTATCAGAATAATTCAGAACTTATGATCAGATGTACAGCTGTATCAGTGACATTTGCACATATATTTAAAGGGTTAGTTCACCCAAAAATGACATTTATGTCATTAATGTCTCACCCTAATGTCGTTCCACACCCATAAGACCTCCGTTCATCATCGGAACACAGTTTAAGATATTTTATATTTAGTCCGAGAGTGTATCCAAGTGTATGCACACTATACTGTCCATGTCAAGAAAGGGAATAAAAACATCCTCAAAGACAATGCTGAATAAAGTCGTAGTTTTTGTTATTTTTGGACCAAAATGTATTTTCGACGCTTCAAGAGATTCTAATGAACTAACTGATGTCACATATGGACTACTTTGATGATGTTTTTATTCCCTTTCTGGACATGGACAGTATAGTGTGCATACACTTAGATACGCTCTCGGACTAAATATAAAATATCTTAAACTGTGTTCTGAAGATGGACTTCTAAGGTCTTACGAGTGTGTTACAAAAATATTAATAATATAATATAAATAATGCTACTCAATGATGTCTGTGCCAAGTACAATCATATCAGAGCTACAAATCGCAAAAAGATTCACAAGATACTCATAATCATAAAAATTAGATGGTTATAATTTTTTTAAGGAAGTGTGCGCAAGAGGCCGTTAGAGACTGATGTCTGATTCACAACCACAGAATGACGAGAGTGCAAGCTAACTTCCTCTTATAATGGTTCTTTTTTTTTACATGAACAAAGCTATCTGTAGAGAATTGCTAGAAGGAAAAGACAGATTGAATTAAACGATGACGAGACAATACAATATCACCCAAAGTAATATTAAATGAGTTCCTCAAAACAAGCCATTTGGTAGAAGTGTTAAAAGGCTAACAAAGGTAGGCAACAATGAGGTCTTTTTTAACCTTGTTAGTATGCACTATGAGTGAGGTTCCTCAAGTCAACTCAGGCCAGGCGGCAACAACAAAGATTGTTTGCTGGAATGCTACACAGACTTGTGGCCATTTATGTTGGCCTGTGAGGGTATATAGAGGACAACACACAAATCAGCAGGCTTTTATCAAAAGTTCGCAAGGTAATGGGCAGGAAGCCCTCCTGCAGCGCTGCAACTGCTCGCTTACTAATCGAATTCTGCTCGGCCTCGTATGGAGAGAGTTTTTTGTTCTGTGGGGTGACTTGAGTTTTTGTTTTACTCCCAAAATCAAATGATTTATCTTCTCAATTGTCTTCACAGCTGGTGCTCTCGCCCCTATAGTCTAAATATAATTAGGCTGCGGTACTGGAAACACATTCAAATGACTTTGAGGATCATGTTACTCTGGTTGAAACTACAACGGAAACAACCGCTTATGCTTCCTGGATGTTGCGATGTAAGGAAGCATCATGTTCCATAAAACCCATGAGAAGTGAAACCATTCTGATATTGAAATCGGGGCGTTTCATATGCCACGGCATAATTCCAAGTAAAAATATAGCTGCAAGCAGCCATTATCGGGGCCAAGCGCAAAGAAGAAGACAAGACATGCCAGCATGGCTGGAAGTCTCAAGCCAACTGCAACAATGAGCCATTAAGGACCTATTAAGTTGATTTTAGGCAAAATAGCAGTCAAATTTTAAATACAGTCAATAATAATGGTTTAATGGTTTATCACTTTCGACCAATAGGTGTCACTGTTACGAAACTGATGTGGTTTAGTCAGATTGAGATGACAATGACACATGCAAAGTTTGGTGTCAATATGTCAAAGCATTGCAGAGATACAGCCTCAAGAGTAATTTTTGCATCATGGCTCAACTCTGTTGCAGTGGTATATGAAAACTGTTTTGTCTATCAATCCGAAATCCATAAGTATTTGTCAGCATGGTCTGAAGACGATACGGATCAATTTTGGTGAAAATCGGACAAACGGTCTAGGATGAGTTTGAAAAAGTAGATTTTTAACAAATAACAAGATGGAGCACAGATATGTTTGCAAAATATGGCAAAATTGGTATCTATCTTCTCGGCATGAGCCAATGAATGTATTATGACCAGTCTCATTACAATAGGCTAATTTAATCAAAAGTTATTAGCATTTTTGTACATTTTATTACAACTTTTGACCACAAGGTGGCGCTGCCCCGAAACTTTTTGAATATCTTCGGGACATAGAGCGGAAGACACATACCGAGTTTTGTAACGATACACTAGTGCATTCTTAAATTATAGCATTAGCATTTTAAACCGTAATACTGCATTGAAGTCAATGGGAATTTCATGTTTTGTTTTATTATAGCGCCACCAAGAGGCACAATCCCACCAATTTTTTTATGTGTCCTCGTAGTGAGCCCATACATATGTGTGTCAAGTTTGGTGAAAATATTTCATTTTGTTTTGGAGTTATAGACATTTATATGAAAAAACACGTAAAAAATGACTGACACCTGACTTTGATTGGATTTTACTACCCCTTACTATCAATATTTTGAGATTTGGGCATTAGCGTATAGCTATCGACCTATGTTTCCGAACTTCTGAGGCTGGTTTCGTCTCGATCGGACTAGCGGTTTCGAAGATATCAGCAAATGTTTTTTAAGCACTAAATTACAACTCTGCGCAAACCATATGCCGAAACCTGGCAAGTCTGGTATCGTTGGAGTCGGCAAGGATTCAGGAGACCAAAAAACACACTCCCATCAAAATATGTCAACCACACCCAAAGTTATAAGCGTTTGAAAAAAAAAATTCTCCACTAGGTGGCGCTGTTTCGAAACTTCTCAGGCTACTTCAGGGCATCGTGGTGATGACCCATACCAAGTTTCATAACAATCTGTTCATGCGTTCATAAAATACAGCATTTTTGCACATAATTCAAAATGGCCGACATCCAAAATGGCCGACATGGTAAAATTGGATATCAGTCGACTCGGCATGACGCCCTGAATCTAATGAGACCAATTTTATGATTTTTGGATAAACGGTTCAGAAGTTATAAGCCAAAATAGGCATTTTTCGTATCTCCGGACAGGTAGGTGGCGCTGCGCCGAAACGCTGCATGTTGCTTCAAGTCATGCTTGTGATGACATGTACCAAGGTTGGTTTGAATACGATAAAGCGTTGCGGAGATATAGCCTTTAGTGTGTTTTTGCAACCTCCACGTAAAATTTGTTTGTGCGTTTATTGAAAACGATTGGACGAATCAACTTGAATTCCATAACTTTTTGTCAACATGCTCTGAAGATGATCTGTTTCAATTTTCGTGAAAATCGGAGCAACGGCCTAGGAGGAGTTCGAAAAAGTAGGTTTTTCAGAAAATTCAAAATGGCGGGAAAATTTGCATACCGGAAAATGACATCATAGGGTGAAATCGAATCGGCTTGAGCCAAGGAATCCGATGAAAAAAGAATTTTGTTTCTAGCCCTTAGGGGTCAAAAGTTATAAGCATAAATATGAGTGAAACTTTGGACAGGTGGTGGCGCTAGAGGGATTGAGTTAGAGGCACCAAATTTGCTATAGTGACAGCTCAGACTGGCCTCTATGAGTGTGCCAAATTTCACAACTTTTTACCATACGGTTCTATGGGCTGCCAGAGACTCCTATGGCGGAAGAAGAAGAAGAAGCAGAATAATAAATATAGCTGCAAGCAGCCATTATCGGGGCCAAGCGCAAAGAAGAAGACAAGACATGCCAGCATGGCTGGAAGTCTCAAGCCAACTGCAACAATGAGCCATTAAGGACCTATTAAGTTGATTTTAGGCAAAATAGCAGTCAAATTTTAAATACAGTCAATAATAATGGTTTAATGGTTTATCACTTTCGACCAATAGGTGTCACTGTTACGAAACTGATGTGGTTTAGTCAGATTGAGATGACAATGACACATGCAAAGTTTGGTGTCAATATGTCAAAGCATTGCAGAGATACAGCCTCAAGAGTAATTTTTGCATCATGGCTCAACTCTGTTGCAGTGGTATATGAAAACTGTTTTGTCTATCAATCCGAAATCCATAAGTATTTGTCAGCATGGTCTGAAGACGATACGGATCAATTTTGGTGAAAATCGGACAAACGGTCTAGGATGAGTTTGAAAAAGTAGATTTTTAACAAATAACAAGATGGAGCACAGATATGTTTGCAAAATATGGCAAAATTGGTATCTATCTTCTCGGCATGAGCCAATGAATGTATTATGACCAGTCTCATTACAATAGGCTAATTTAATCAAAAGTTATTAGCATTTTTGTACATTTTATTACAACTTTTGAGCACAAGGTGGCGCTGCCCCGAAACTTTTTGAATATCTTCGGGACATAGAGCGGAAGACACATACCGAGTTTTGTAATGATACACTAGTGCATTCTTAAATTATAGCATTAGCATTTTAAACCGTAATACTGCATTGAAGTCAATGGGAATTTCATGTTTTGTTTTATTATAGCGCCACCAAGAGGCACAATCCCACCAATTTTTTTATGTGTCCTCGTAGTGAGCCCATACATATGTGTGTCAAGTTTGGTGAAAATATTTCATTTTGTTTTGGAGTTATAGACATTTATATGAAAAAACACGTAAAAAATGACTGACACCTGACTTTGATTGGATTTTACTACCCCTTACTATCAATATTTTGAGATTTGGGCATTAGCGTATAGCTATCGACCTATGTTTCCGAACTTCTGAGGCTGGTTTCGTCTCGATCGGACTAGCGGTTTCGAAGATATCAGCAAATGTTTTTTAAGCACTAAATTACAACTCTGCGCAAACCATATGCCGAAACCTGGCAAGTCTGGTATCGTTGGAGTCGGCAAGGATTCAGGAGACCAAAAAACACACTCCCATCAAAATATGTCAACCACACCCAAAGTTATAAGCGTTTGAAAAAAAAAATTCTCCACTAGGTGGCGCTGTTTCGAAACTTCTCAGGCTACTTCAGGGCATCGTGGTGATGACCCATACCAAGTTTCATAACAATCCGTTCATGCGTTCATAAAATACAGCATTTTTGCACATAATTCAAAATGGCCGACATCCAAAATGGCCGACATGGTAAAATTGGATATCAGTCGACTCGGCATGACGCCCTGAATCTAATGAGACCAATTTTATGATTTTTGGATAAACGGTTCAGAAGTTATAAGCCAAAATAGGCATTTTTCGTATCTCCGGACAGGTAGGTGGCGCTGCGCCGAAACGCTGCATGTTGCTTCAAGTCATGCTTGTGATGACATGTACCAAGGTTGGTTTGAATACGATAAAGCGTTGCGGAGATATAGCCTTTAGTGTGTTTTTGCAACCTCCACGTAAAATTTGTTTGTGCGTTTATTGAAAACGATTGGACGAATCAACTTGAATTCCATAACTTTTTGTCAACATGCTCTGAAGATGATCTGTTTCAATTTTCGTGAAAATCAGAGCAACGGCCTAGGAGGAGTTCGAAAAAGTAGGTTTTTCAGAAAATTCAAAATGGCGGGAAAATTTGCATACCGGAAAATGACATCATAGGGTGAAATCGAATCGGCTTGAGCCAAGGAATCCGATGAAAAAAGAATTTTGTTTCTAGCCCTTAGGGGTCAAAAGTTATAAGCATAAATATGAGTGAAACTTTGGACAGGTGGTGGCGCTAGAGGGATTGAGTTAGAGGCACCAAATTTGCTATAGTGACAGCTCAGACTGGCCTCTATGAGTGTGCCAAATTTCACAACTTTTTACCATACGGTTCTATGGGCTGCCAGAGACTCCTATGGCGGAAGAAAAAGAAAAAGAAGAAGAAGAAGAAGCAGAATAATAAATATAGCTGCAAGCAGCCATTATCGGGGCCAAGCGCAAAGAAGAAGACAAGACATGCCAGCATGGCTGGAAGTCTCAAGCCAACTGCAACAATGAGCCATTAAGGACCTATTAAGTTGATTTTAGGCAAAATAGCAGTCAAATTTTAAATACAGTCAATAATAATGGTTTAATGGTTTATCACTTTCGACCAATAGGTGTCACTGTTACGAAACTGATGTGGTTTAGTCAGATTGAGATGACAATGACACATGCAAAGTTTGGTGTCAATATGTCAAAGCATTGCAGAGATACAGCCTCAAGAGTAATTTTTGCATCATGGCTCAACTCTGTTGCAGTGGTATATGAAAACTGTTTTGTCTATCAATCCGAAATCCATAACTATTTGTCAGCATGGTCTGAAGACGATACGGATCAATTTTGGTGAAAATCGGACAAACGGTCTAGGATGAGTTTGAAAAAGTAGATTTTTAACAAATAACAAGATGGAGCACAGATATGTTTGCAAAATATGGCAAAATTGGTATCTATCTTCTCGGCATGAGCCAATGAATGTATTATGACCAGTCTCATTACAATAGGCTAATTTAATCAAAAGTTATTAGCATTTTTGTACATTTTATTACAACTTTTGACCACAAGGTGGCGCTGCCCCGAAACTTTTTGAATATGTTCGGGACATAGAGCGGAAGACACATACCGAGTTTTGTAATGATACACTAGTGCATTCTTAAATTATAGCATTAGCATTTTAAACCGTAATACTGCATTGAAGTCAATGGGAATTTCATGTTTTGTTTTATTATAGCGCCACCAAGAGGCACAATCCCACCAATTTTTTTATGTGTCCTCGTAGTGAGCCCATACATATGTGTGTCAAGTTTGGTGAAAATATTTCATTTTGTTTTGGAGTTATAGACATTTATATGAAAAAACACGTAAAAAATGACTGACACCTGACTTTGATTGGATTTTACTACCCCTTACTATCAATATTTTGAGATTTGGGCATTAGCGTATAGCTATCGACCTATGTTTCCGAACTTCTGAGGCTGGTTTCGTCTCGATCGGACTAGCGGTTTCGAAGATATCAGCAAATGTTTTTTAAGCACTAAATTACAACTCTGCGCAAACCATATGCCGAAACCTGGCAAGTCTGGTATCGTTGGAGTCGGCAAGGATTCAGGAGACCAAAAAACACACTCCCATCAAAATATGTCAACCACACCCAAAGTTATAAGCGTTTGAAAAAAAAAATTCTCCACTAGGTGGCGCTGTTTCGAAACTTCTCAGGCTACTTCAGGGCATCGTGGTGATGACCCATACCAAGTTTCATAACAATCTGTTCATGCGTTCATAAAATACAGCATTTTTGCACATAATTCAAAATGGCCGACATCCAAAATGGCCGACATGGTAAAATTGGATATCAGTCGACTCGGCATGACGCCCTGAATCTAATGAGACCAATTTTATGATTTTTGGATAAACGGTTCAGAAGTTATAAGCCAAAATAGGCATTTTTCGTATCTCCGGACAGGTAGGTGGCGCTGCGCCGAAACGCTGCATGTTGCTTCAAGTCATGCTTGTGATGACATGTACCAAGGTTGGTTTGAATACGATAAAGCGTTGCGGAGATATAGCCTTTAGTGTGTTTTTGCAACCTCCACGTAAAATTTGTTTGTGCGTTTATTGAAAACGATTGGACGAATCAACTTGAATTCCATAACTTTTTGTCAACATGCTCTGAAGATGATCTGTTTCAATTTTCGTGAAAATCGGAGCAACGGCCTAGGAGGAGTTCGAAAAAGTAGGTTTTTCAGAAAATTCAAAATGGCGGGAAAATTTGCATACCGGAAAATGACATCATAGGGTGAAATCGAATCGGCTTGAGCCAAGGAATCCGATGAAAAAAGAATTTTGTTTCTAGCCCTTAGGGGTCAAAAGTTATAAGCATAAATATGAGTGAAACTTTGGACAGGTGGTGGCGCTAGAGGGATTGAGTTAGAGGCACCAAATTTGCTATAGTGACAGCTCAGACTGGCCTCTATGAGTGTGCCAAATTTCACAACTTTTTACCATACGGTTCTATGGGCTGCCAGAGACTCCTATGGCGGAAGAAGAAGAAGAAGAAGCAGAATAATAATAGGAACACTAACGATTTCAATAGGTGCCTCCGCACCTTCGGTGCTTGGCCCCTAATAATAGGAACACTAACGATTTCAATAGGTGCCTCCGCACCTTCGGTGCTTGGCCCCTAAATATAGCTGCAAGCAGCCATTATCGGGGCCAAGCGCAAAGAAGAAGACAAGACATGCCAGCATGGCTGGAAGTCTCAAGCCAACTGCAACAATGAGCCATTAAGGACCTATTAAGTTGATTTTAGGCAAAATAGCAGTCAAATTTTAAATACAGTCAATAATAATGGTTTAATGGTTTATCACTTTCGACCAATAGGTGTCACTGTTACGAAACTGATGTGGTTTAGTCAGATTGAGATGACAATGACACATGCAAAGTTTGGTGTCAATATGTCAAAGCATTGCAGAGATACAGCCTCAAGAGTAATTTTTGCATCATGGCTCAACTCTGTTGCAGTGGTATATGAAAACTGTTTTGTCTATCAATCCGAAATCCATAACTATTTGTCAGCATGGTCTGAAGACGATACGGATCAATTTTGGTGAAAATCGGACAAACGGTCTAGGATGAGTTTGAAAAAGTAGATTTTTAACAAATAACAAGATGGAGCACAGATATGTTTGCAAAATATGGCAAAATTGGTATCTATCTTCTCGGCATGAGCCAATGAATGTATTATGACCAGTCTCATTACAATAGGCTAATTTAATCAAAAGTTATTAGCATTTTTGTACATTTTATTACAACTTTTGACCACAAGGTGGCGCTGCCCTGAAACTTTTTGAATATCTTCGGGACATAGAGCGGAAGACACATACCGAGTTTTGTAATGATACACTAGTGCATTCTTAAATTATAGCATTAGCATTTTAAACCGTAATACTGCATTGAAGTCAATGGGAATTTCATGTTTTGTTTTATTATAGCGCCACCAAGAGGCACAATCCCACCAATTTTTTTATGTGTCCTCGTAGTGAGCCCATACATATGTGTGTCAAGTTTGGTGAAAATATTTCATTTTGTTTTGGAGTTATAGACATTTATATGAAAAAACACGTAAAAAATGACTGACACCTGACTTTGATTGGATTTTACTACCCCTTACTATCAATATTTTGACATTTGGGCATTAGCGTATAGCTACCGACCTATGTTTCCGAACTTCTGAGGCTGGTTTCGTCTCGATCGGACTAGCGGTTTTGAAGATATCAGCAAATGTTTTTTAAGCGCTAAATTACAACGCTGCGCAAACCATATGCCGAAACTGGGCATGTCTTGTATCGTTGGACTCGGCAAGGATTCAGGAGCCCAAAAAAGCTACTCCCATCAAAATTTTTCACTCACACCCAAAGTTATAAGCGTTTGAAAAAAAAGAATTATCCACTAGGTGGCGCTGTTTCGAAACTTCTCAGGCTACTTCAGGGCATCGTGGTGATGACCCATACCAAGTTTCGTAACAATCCGTTCATGCGTTCATAAAATACAGCATTTTTGCACATAATTCAAAATGGCCGACATCCAAAATGGCCGACATGGTAAAATTGGATATCAGTCGACTCGGCATGACGCCCTGAATCTAATGAGACCAATTTTATGATTTTTGGATAAACGGTTCAGAAGTTATAAGCCAAAATATGCATTTTTCGTATCTCCGGACCAGTAGGTGGCGCTGCGCCGAAACGCTGCATGTTGCTTCAGGTCATGCTTGTGATGACATGTACCAAGTTTGGTTTGAATACGATAAAGCGATGTGGAGATATAGCCTTTAGTGTGTTTTTGCAACCTCTACGTAAAATTTGTTTGTGCGTTTATTGAAAACGATTGGACGAATCAACTTAAATTCCATAACTTTTTGTCAGCATGCTATGAAGATGATCTGTTTCAATTTTCATGAAAATCGGAGCAACGGCCTAGGAGGAGTTAGAAAAAGTAGGTTTTTCAGAAAATTCAAAATGGCGGGAAAATTTGCATACCGGAAAATGACATCATAGGGTGAAATCGAATCGGCTTGAGCCAAGGAATCCGATGAAAAAAGAATTTTGTTTCTAGCCCTTAGGGGTCAAAAGTTATAAGCATAAATATGAGTGAAACTTTGGACAGGTGGTGGCGCTAGAGAGATTGAGTTAGAGGCACCAAATTTGCTATAGTGACAGCTCAGACTGGCCTCTATGAGTGTGCCAAATTTCACAACTTTTTACCATACGGTTCTATGGGCTGCCAGAGACTCCTATGGCGGAAGAAGAAGAAGAAGCAGAATAATAATAATAGGAACACTAACGATTTCAATAGGTGCCTCCGCACCTTCGGTGCTTGGCCCCTAATAATAGGAACACTAACAATTTCAATAGGTGCCTCCGCACCTTCGGTGCTTGGCCCCTAATAATAGGAACACTAACGATTTCAATAGGTGCCTCCGCACCTTCGGTGCTTGGCCCCTAATAATAGGAACACTAACGATTTCAATAGGTGCCTCCGCACCTTCGGTGCTTGGCCCCTAATGAGCATTAAAACTATGTGCCACATGTTTTGACTCATGCACATTTCCCCAGAAAATGCTACTTAAAAAAAAGCAATTTCCAGTAGTAGTTGGATGCAACACCACAGATCAAACTGACTTAGTAACTACGGTGTATTGCTCTGACAAGCTCTAGTAAAACTGTGGTGAAAACCGTTTCCTCTTTTGTACCTGGTAGGGCTCAAACTTCTTGTTGTGTATTAAACTGCAGCGCAGCAAAACACTGACCACATGTTTACACTACGTAAAAATGTAAATAGAGAAAAGTTGATCCGGCTCCTTTGACACGTGTATGGTGTGGGAGTGGCATAGGTTAGTTGTTAAAATGAGCGAGAAAGCTTAAAAGGTACAATATGAAAGATTTCTAGATTTAAAATATCCTTGTCAACTGTCAATGACATCATATCCTCTCATACCAGACCCTGCCCGAGCCAAAACACGGAGTAACTTTTAACACACTTATACATGCAGTATGAGTGTTTTAACAGCACTGCGTTACCCCCGCATACACAGCGAAGAGCAGAAGTGACAGTAGCATAAACATAATAAAAGTTCTCTCCAGGGATGGAAATTAGCACCCGCCACCAGCCAAATGCGGGTGTTTTTGAGCTGTGGCGGGTAAACTCGCTTCACCTACCGGCCACTGTGGCGGGTAAATAAAAATAGCATACTGTTTCACTTTGTTGTAAACTTTGTTCAATGCATGCGAGTGCGGCCGTATGTCCGAAAATGACCAGTCACAGATATGTATACATATCTATGTGCCAGTCGTTTTCGCCGTCATTACCCGGATGTAATCCCAGAAGACGCGAATAAGAACTTGCGCGCGCTGAGAGGAGCTCCGTCACTGTGATTCATCCGAGAGCGCGCACTCGTCTCACAGTGCGCAAATAGTGAGTTCTCTTTCAAGTCTTGCGCTGAAACGGACAAACGCACACAAAAAGTATGTCAACATGTCCATCTTGATGAGTATCCAAGCAGACATAGTCTGAATATGCCTTAAGTGAACTGCATACAGTCGAGAAAGACGAGCATATCCTTCTATTAGGTCTTAAAGGGGCAGTAGCCTTTACTGCTCTGTTTAATGTCAAACAAAAGGACATCACTCACTGCTCTTGATTGAATAGCTTTTGTAAGTTTAATAAGGATTAATCTTTAATTTAAACAGTTAAACATGCAGTTATTTTACATTTGATTACTTTATTCAATATCTGTACCTTTCTGCAGGCCAGTAGGCCTGTACATTATTATTTAATGTACACATAAGTGAGGTCATGTTAAACATTTTAGTTTGAATTTTATTTTATACTGTGGGTTGTTGCAATGTGCTAAATAAATATTTGCATAATTTGTAATTTATTTTTATTTGAAACTTTAATATTAATTTATGCAATTGCAATGCCTTGATTTTTAGTAAAGTTACACAGCCATAGCATTAGCCATAAATGCAATGGATAATTGGCATCATTTCTTTTAGTGTTTAGGTTTCAGCCAATAATTTTTATTTTGGTGCATCCCTACTGACAATGTTCTGCTCGGTATGTCGTCAACACCCTTCAGAAGATGCCAAAACTAGTATTTTCATTGTTGGTGCTAAAAACTAAAACTTGAAGCCATAAAAGACCACGAATGTCAGTATTTCATTGAGACTTGAGATTAAATAAACTGCTTAAGTATTGTAGAGCTTGTAGTATTCATTTTTCACATGCAGTTAGTTACACATTGTCGGTTAAAAACAAGAAAGTGGCTGGTTAAAACACTGAGTGGCTGGTAGATTTTGAAATCCACCAGCCACAGTGGCCGGTGGACAAAAAAGTAAATTTCCATCCCTGGTTCTCTCATTAGCATTTGCTCCCATTGCACGCCCTTTGATACCACCATAATGTTAATAAAACTTTAATAACTTCACCCATTCGTGAATATGATTTCTGTTCAAGTCCATTGGATTTCTTTCCATTGGCTGTGGAGGTAAAGAGTCACAACTACAACTACCATAATTCCACGCTCATTCATGGCATCATCAAGCTACAACATTGTTTTGATAAAGCAACCTCTAGTGGTGAAACTTATATACTGTGCCTTTAAAAAAAAAAAAAAAATAAACATTTTTTAACTTGACCAGAGGAGAATCTGCTAGCAAAAACAGAGCATGACAGGCGTCGTAATAAAACAAGAATCAACATTGGTTTGGGTTTAAAGATAGCAAGAACAGAGATTTGATATGGTGTTTTTACTACTCAATAGGCATGTATTTTATTGTACAGCTATTTGTATCTGTCTAAATGAGTTTATTGTAAAGCCTTGTCTGTGAAGGATCATTCATCTGCATTTATGCAGACAGAGTGTTGAATAAACATTTATGAATTTCTTAAAAAAAAAAAAAGAAATGAAAAAAAAAATCCTGTAGTGCACAAGATTAAATGTTAAAAACTGAATTGCCATTTAGTGCTATCTTTGTTTGGACATGCACGGATATGAATGAAAGTTCAATTAAAGTGGACATTCTGAATAAGTACCCTATAATTATGGGTACTGCAAAATAAAGTCAGCTATGAAAAGTTAAAGGTAGGGTAGTCAATTTCGGAGAGGCTAGCAATAGCAAGATAGCTTTGAAATCATGAGATCCCCTCCCTTCAGCGCACTCTCCCAAGCCACTCCTCCTCAAAAACAGCAGATTCTGCAAAGCATCTTGAGAGACATGTTAAATTACCTTAGGTCTCAAAGCACATAAATAATAGCTTACAGTGTCCTGAGTTGTACCACGTGTCTGCTGCAGATTAATTTCAGTGTTGACATAAATGCATAAATACGAGTCTGAGGAAGTAAACAGCTCCGGGTAAAATGTCACAGATTGTCATTATGGTAATGATTATGGTATGAACGCAACATAAGCTCGTTACTTTGGTTCAAGAGGAACTGTAAAAGGTGGCTGCTGTTTTTTTTGGGGTGCTCAGTGACTGATTAGTGCGCGTATGTATGGAAATACATATGTTGCCAGGCAGGACAGTCCGAATGCAATGATTGGACAAAAAAACATTTGGTCCTGAAACTCCTACAGAAAATATATGAACGTGATTTTATATTTAGACTACTTTTATTATGGATTGCAAGCAGGATGTGAAGAATTTTCAATGAGTATAATTATTTCTAAAAATTTGTCGACCCTACCTTTAAGCTATGAAAGAAACACATTTTTAAACAAGAACGAACAAAGAAGTGTGCAAAATTACTAAAATGTGTATGCTAAAAATTCCAATGAATACAGAGAACTGTTTCTGAAAAAAGTAGTTTTACTCTCCATTAAGTGTTCTTAGGGCAGAAGTGAATAGTTATCTGACTACAGCAATCATTTTCCTTTCTGCCCCAAGCACACTAGAGGAAGTAGAACTCCAGTGGGTGCCTTGATATGCCATAAAGCAAAATCCATTACACAATGAAGAATGTGCTTAATCAGAGATTTGGATAGAGTTACGTCCACTTATAGTGGCACAGCTTGTTGTACTGTACAGTATTCCATTCATAGCAATGGCTTTACTCTCATAACTATAGATGAAACTGAGAAGAGAGAAAGAGATTCATATGATATGAAAAGGTGAAGAAAGACCATGCTTCTCTCTTTCTCCTCTGAGCCTCTTTGTGAGGGCGTCACTCTATCCCTGACTAACATAGAGCCGTGACTGTTCATCCCAAATCCCTAAATTCCCTTTTTGGCTGGAAATTTCCCTTTATTTATTAAAGGACACTGCCTTTTTCTCTTTCCCAGTCCTGAAGAGCAAGAAAATATAAAAACAAGATAGATACAACCAACTTGCAACCCTCAGGCTTTTCTACATCAAGGAATTGCCTTATATACAACTATTGCCATGATTTGGCAATCAAACAATATGTCCAAGTCACCTAGCATGATTTGTTTATCCCAAATCTCTGACTGCTTAAAATCTGCCTGGGCTGTCAGAAAGGAAGAGCGAAGAATTGGGAGCTGGCGGGATATTGACCAATGCCCCGGCAGCACGTTTAATCAAATGCATCTTGTGCACAGTTCCTCATAAAATATAAAACAGGTCTGTTGGGAAACTTGGCCCTGTAGAGCAGTACAGCTCCCAGAGTTATGTCATTTTATGGGTAATGTAATGCTTAGACAGACCAGCGTTGGCTGATGATGCTATACCAAAACACATGTGCCTGTAGGATCCAGTCAGAAAGTGGTTTTAAACTGCTGTAAGTTTATTTATCTGTGCAAGAGAGCATCTGTAAACTGTAACATTCTTAGCACATTGGATTTGTTCACTCCAAAAGTTTTGTTTTCTTTTTTCCTCAAACTGTATGACTATTTATTCAGCAGAACTATGTACCTGTTCAATTTCTCAATGCAATTATCTAATCAACCAATCACATGGCAGTTGCTTTAATGCATTTAGGGGTGTAGTCCTGATCAAGACAATCTCTGAACTCCAAACTGAATGTCAGTATGGGAAAGAAAGGTGATTTAAGCAATTTTGAGCGTGGCCTAAGTATTACACAATCTGCTCAATTACTGGGATTTTCAAGCACAACCATTTTTACAAAGAATGGTGTGAAAAGGGAAAAACATCCAGTATGCAGCAGTACTGTGGGCAAAAATGCCTTGTTGATGCTAGAGGTCAGAGGAGAATGGGCTGACTGATTCAAGCTAATAGAAGAGCAACTTTGACTGAAATAAGGTATGCAGCAAAGCATTTGTGAAGCCACAACACGCACAACCTTTAGGCGGATGGGCTACAACAGCAGAAGACCCCTCCGGGTACCACTCATCTCCACTACAAATAGGAAAAAGAGGCTACAATTTGCATGAGCACACAAAATTGGACAGTTAAAGACTGGAAAAATTGTGCCTGGTCTGATGAGTCTCGATTTCTATTGAGACATTATTATTGTTGAGACAGAGTCAAATTTTGGCATAAAAAGAATGAGAGCATGGATCCATCATGCCTTGTTACCAATGTTCAGGCTGGTGGTGGTGGTGTAATGGTGTGGGGGATGTTTTCTTGGCATACTTTAGGCCCCTTAGTGCCAATTGGGCATCGTTTAAATGCCACGGCCTACCTGAGCATTGTTTCTGACCATGTCTATCCCTTTATGACAGAGATGCCCAAACTAGGGCCCGCGGGCCAAAGTTGGCCCGTGGTAACCTTTGATTTGGCCCACCGAGGTCCGAGAGAGAGAGCCTACATTTTGAAATGATAAACGCTCAAACATTATAATAAGCATGCATGTTTATTTTCCGTCAGTGAAACAACTCACTGCAGCCTGTAAAACAATTAAACAATTATCAGTAAATAATGGTAACCCAAAGAGTATAAGAAAATTAATTATTAGTTAAAAAAAGATTTGTAGATAGATTCCTAGCCTTTTCCCCCTTAAAGATGCGTCCTATGCCGGTCTGCGCTTTGAGATGAATGCGGGACATGAGCTGGATAGACATCTTTTCTAATATCTTTGTCTTCATGATGTTGCAAAGCAACACTTGTTGTAAAAGGGCTGAAGAGTGAATTTTATCTTCCACAGGGCCAAGACATTTAGGCTATGTTTGATTATGCACCGCTAGAAAAAGCGAAAGTAAAACCGCTGGGTGCACGTGAACTGCGCTATTCAAATAAACTTGACGCGCCTCAAGTCTAATAACAAGCACAAACATAAAATTTAATAAAATAAAATTTGTCAAAAGGTATTCGTCCTACAGTCTTTACCATAGATGTGAATGGGTATAATATACTTAATTATACGCAAACGAAAGGAAGAAGCATTAATATTTTCCTGTGAAAATGAGTGCGACGCGAGTGAAGATTTGAGAAAAGAAACCAGATGTCCATCAAATCGGGTGACCAGAACGCAAAACAGAATTAAAAAGCTGGCAGATCTTAAATTGGGCTCAGCCCACCTCTCTCATCCAGGGCTGCAATGTTACATCTGCGAATTTATTTCCTTTTTAAACAAAGTTTTGTGCTTTTACTCCTGTGGTAATATTCACGTAAAACAGCATTCACATACCAAACACTGGGTTAATGACGAAGATAGAGCTTTAAGTAGAAAATAGTTTTTATGTAAAGAGATAAATTAAAATAAAAAGTGCACAACTCTTCTTAAGTGGAAGGAAGCTACCTTTTTTCCCCATCACGTGGAAACTTGTGCGGGTGAGTCCTTATTTGGGTTAATAAAATAATGAAATTATAGTTTTTAAGTAGAAAATAGTATTTATGTAAAGAGATATAATTTACTATACTCTGTATTTTATCTTTTTATAAAAATAAAAATAAACGATGATATCATCGTCCATTGCGATGTTTTACTGTAAACATTGTCAACTGCCAATTTAGGGGATATCGCCCAACCCTATTTGCAAACAGTCTGTTCCTTTTTTAAAAGAGTAAAATATCCGTCAACATTATGAATCTGGATCATTGTGTATTTGACATTGAACCGTATTTTACATTGAACACTTGGGGATTGTTGCCCATTTAATTGGTCATTAAAATGCAACACTTTACAAATAAAACTGCATTAGTTAATCAGATTACATTTGTTTTATATTTATTGTAAACATTATGAAATGAATAAACCCATAGCAACTTTAATGTAGGCCTAATACAGTTTGATTCATGATTTTTTTTTAAATTACTTTCGGCCCACGTCTCTCAATCAAGTTTGATTTTTGGCCCTTCATAGGAAAAAGTTTGGGCACCCCTGCTTTATGACCACCATGCACCCATCCTCTGGTGGCTACTTCCAGCAGGATAATGCACCATGTCACAATATTTTTTTCTCTCCATACAATGGAAGTCAATGGTGTCCAAAACACTTACTGCACATATTTAAACATCCTTTATATTTTATTATTTTTTGTGTTCTTGAAGCAGCAAAGTTGAAGGTAAAAAAATGTCCTACTTTTCAGTTTTGTATGAACTATCCCTTCAAATCTGTTTTTAAATGCAGGTTTTTAGTCCAAATTCTTCGAATATTGTGCCCAAGGTGATTTTATTCTAAAATTGATAAGGCTTACGCCAACCCGTGTGAACATAATCACTCTTATTTACTACTACTAGTGTAAAATGTGTAAAAGACACGTAAACAATTTAGGAAACAATTTAGGCTGCAATACTGGAGAAAATACAAATCTAAAATCAAATCTGGCATTCAATCACTGCATAATTTGACTCAATTGTCAAGGATAAAAGACACTTTCACTTCTAGGCCTCTGGAGTAATGGACTTGATAAACTTTACCAACAGGCTAAATGTAAGAGCATTGGAGGTTTGCTTGATGGTAAAAAAAAATAGCGCATGTTTTCAGGCATGTAGTGTAAATGCTTCCGAACAAATTATTACAATTATTCAGAACAATTAACCCTGTATAATTAATTTGTAGACTAGTCGGTTGTCAGACATCTAGTTGACTATTTCACTGACTCCTTTCATTGCTGCAATAATAAAAAACAACAACAATTGAGACAAATCAACATCAACAATGCTAATCTACTTTACCATTATCCTTAAATATGCATTTTTACCACAGCAAACTGCAGAGGCATCAATTGGGTAGGGTATGGAGTACTTGGAAGTTGGAAGATTTTATGATATCATGAAGTGTTCGCCCCACTTTGGCTTTAACTGTAAGGGAGTTGAGTAAAACCAAAGGCTTTATATATAGGAAGAGGGTGCACTCCGATTGCTTATGAACAGAGGATATGCATCGGCGTCACTTTCCTGCCAGGACATGCCCCCTCAGTTGTGACTGAGTGGCAGAAGAGTTAAACGAGGAAAACATGAGTAAAGCAATAATGTATTAGTTTAAACTAAAGGTTAGACTCAATATAGTGTTCCTTACAACTTTTCAAAGATGCAGTGATCTATGGATATTGACAAGCAGCCAGTCTGATTTGGATACATAAATATTTATCCCTGTCAGTTGTCACACTTTCGAGTGAATCCTACACGTTTATGCTAGGGCCGGGACTTTAACGCGTTAATTAATTACGCAAAAAAAAAAAAAAATTTAACCACACTTATTTTTGCACCGCAGAACGTTTTTCAATGAATGAATTTCAACGGACCGATTATACTGGAACACCAACTAGCGTTCACGAGTCACAACAACAACAAACCGTAGTGAACATGAACGAAGAAGCTGATGAGACCGCTTTGCTTGGCCCCGTGGATGGGAAATTTTGTTTTAAAAAACGAAAGGATGGAAGCGTCGACAAGAACATCGTTGTGTGCAAGCTATACACAAATCCGGCGAAACATGGAAGTAAAGCATCGCCGCCATTACTGCGTGCCTTGCTGCTAAGGACTTAGAGCAGCGCGTACACTAAAACACTTCTCAAATGAAGTTAATAGCTTAACAATGACTGATTCTCCCCTCATTTCATGTTATAAGAGCCTACCTTTTTTTCCCTTATAAATTTTTATTTTTGTTACGAATGCATACTATTGTTATTTTTTCCCCTGTATGTATTAATAGCTGCTCCCTCAGGCTATATCTTTTCTGTATCCTATTTTGAAGATCTTGTAAATCTTGATACTTTCAATAATAATGAAATAATTAATTAATAAATAAATAAACAGCAGCGTGCGGCAGTAATGCACGACGCGCTGTGATGATAAAGAAAACCGTAAAGAAAACCACTTAAAGAGAGAGAATAATTAAAACATACGTGTCCATTACAAAGGGACTTAGTCACAATTAGACATATGAAACGATCAGTTACAAAAAATATGGCCTTATTAAATCAGCACATAAACTTGCGTGACCTACCGATGTGCTCATGCATATGTTCACAAGCTGCAATAATAGCCACGACCAGTTGTAGCAATAGAATACATGTTCCTACAGGCATAAGATTATTTTATTAATCATCTGGCATGCGATGAGCGTCAGAACCTAAACTACAGGGCATGAGTTCCGGATGGATTGGACAGATACTGCATCCTACCATCAAAGGCGCTGCATGAATCACAGGTGTCGTGAGGTTTTCAGGCAGTGAACTCATACCATAATGCCAGTAAGAATAGAGAAAACTACAAAGTTAAATTTGTGTAATTGTGACTTAAAGTCCCTTTGTAACAGGCACGTATGTTTTAATTATTTTCTGTCTTTAAGTGGTTTTCTTTACGTTCATTTGATCCTTTATCATTTACAGCGCGTCGTGCATTACTGCCGCGCTCTGCTCTAAGGGCAGCATAATTCCTCATGTTTGTTATTTCATGTTCTTAAAATGTGTTTGTGTAAAACAATTCCGTGATCACGGAAATCAGGGCCCTAATATTAGCAACACAGCTCACAATGTTTACATTACATTACATTTGGCAGATGCATTTATACATTAATACATCCTGTTGTCAATAAATTACCTTTATCTGTAAGTTTTGGCCACTGCCTGACATCATCTACCCAATGTTCCCTTTGACCAGACATTTTATTTAATGTGCAGGATCTATCTAAATATATTATCGTCCTATTAATTATTATAATGCCTAGACTGCATGCAAAGAGCGCTCCCTTTATAATCACTAAAAGATGCCAATCAATCATTCAATGAACACGATCTCAGAAAGTTCTGTTATATTAATCAATGAAGCTAATGAAGCTACATAATGTCTACATTTAGAGAGGATTAGTGTACGTGCAGAACTCTGCACTCAACAAAAACTCCAGCGGTGAGTGGATTCTGACTTCAACGCCTGTGATTGGCCGTTGCGTTGAAGAAATCAACAAGCATATCTGTGATTGGCTACATTGGCTCACCGAAGCGAAAACACATTGGAAAAATGTAATTATTTGACGAGCGCAAATACAGACTGTATCCATTGCAAACTCATTTTCGCTAATAATATGCTATTATTACTAATTCTTACAGAGAATTACAGATCCTAGATCAGCAGTGTTGAGCAGCTTTTCTCTCTAAAAGCAATCAGTAGCAGATGTAGCAGGCGACAAAATTAGATAATCAAGTCCTTCTCCCTCGGTCTGGAGGGGGGCACAGGGATGTCTACAGAGTCTGTTGACAAGCCTCCCCTGACCCCTTACCCCCAGAGCCAGGCCTGGTTTTGTGTGTTTTCGCTGCATTCACGCTGTAAGCCAATGCGGTCTCGGTCTGTTTGCCACTGAGTGGGGCGTAACTGCAGTCACTCCAGCTTACGGTGACATCACGTGCATACCCTCTTATAGGAGAAAGTGCAACGCCCAATAAGACGAATAAGCCCCACCCTCTAAATGAAAGAGCAAATCGTTGATTAGTAAAGTCCTCGCATCACTGCAGCTGCCGTTAGAAGCTCCAGTTGCTATGGAAACAGGCAGGGTTTAGAGATGCGCGCTTAGGATTTCACATGCGCATTAGCTTTATCCAGGCTAAAAAAAATCTGTTTTTGTCATGATTCAAGCAGTTAGATCCCACATTTATGTTGTCAGACTGTTGTTGTCAGATTTCATTGTTGGTTTCAACAGTGAAATTTAATCATAAGCTTGGCGAACAGTTTTGGAGAATTTGATGTTTTCTCATTCAAAGAGATAGGAGCTGCACTTGCATGCCAGAGAGCCGTTTCAAAGATGGCCGCCGAGTGAAATGACTTGCCTTAAATGGACTTTGGTAAAATGCTCAAACTCTATGTCAAACAAAACAAGCAAGGAGAAGTGTGACGTTTGGCAAAGTCAGCAGCAGCGTCTCTGTGAACATGAGCCGCAGTAACTGATGGTGGTCAGATAAGCAAAGAAACAGCTGCACATTCAACTGATAGTATTAACCCCATTAGAAGAGGACTTTAAAAGGACAGATCTTCGTTTCAAACTGCTCACAGTGGGAGTGATGGAGCTGAGGGCAAAGAAATGACCCTTACTTTACTGGAAACGTTCAAAGATCTTTTGACCAAAGCTGACCCACGGTCCAGTTGAGTATCTGATCTGTGCATTGACTCACAAGCACTGCACGGAAAGGAAACGAGTGACATATGTTTCTCATGGACAAACCACTAAACTTTTAATAGTTATATCTCACTGGTTGCTATTTGGCTGGACAAGTTTTCTTGATGTTGGCTTCAGGTAAAAAGAAGCATGTCAGCAGAGAAATGAGGGGAAATTCAATATTCAATAATTAAACAACTTGCCTATTGCGAACTTGATCACAGAATAAATGGGCCAACACACGAGGACAGTTACCAAGCGGTTTCGTGAAGAAACATACATAAACAGAAAGGCCATTTTAATGTAATTACTGATTGCTGCTGTAAGTTTTAGGCCAAGACACCTAGAGAGCGCTACTTTTAAGATCACTTGTATCAGCTCTTTTTACTGGAACCACTTCTAGAAACTAAGAGTTATACAGTGATATAGTATAGCCAAACTTCCTGTGAAGTGTGTGTGACCCTGTGACCACTGAAGAGGTGTGGCTCAGCGAATATCTGTTTATGGCCAAACAAGAGAAGCTTTAAGCAAATAATGCACAGCATGCTCATTCATTAATCAAAATTTTCAAACTCACAAGCAATAAGATGATAATACTAAAAACAAATTGCACAATATATTATAAATATACTTAAAAGTTATAAGCCAAATCAAATGTCTAAGCAATAAAAATGTGCTCATTTAAATTAGCCTGGATTCATCTACATGTGCATGAAATGAGGTAATTTTTTGTGAGCACCTAATTTTTTTTTTAATGCAACTATGAGTGGAGAGAAGCGTCTTCAAAAATGCAGGTGGGAACATCTACAAACACCTGTTAAGGAGAGACAAATTAAGGATCACATGACGTTCTCTCGCCATAGTTGAGCTATTTGCCTCTGGCAGGAGAACTTTCAAGGGTCAAATCCTGAGCCATTCTTGAGAAGCTGTTTAACACCATACTAACATGCCTTAACAAGAACGTTCAGTGGAGTCTAATCTAGTTAGGGGAAGTGGATTATTCATTTTTTACAACAAAAAAAGGGGGGGGGGGGAAGGGTGGCGATGAATCAACGCCATCCTTGCAATCTTGGCTGTATAATAACTTTCACCAAACAATCTGAACTTGGCTCTTGTCCATGTCTCCTGGGCAAAGAGGGAGGTTTTGTTTGCAAAATAAAACGAACACACAAAAAAAAAAGATTAGCTGCTATTATTACTACCAGGTTATGTTTAAATTCTCTTAGTCATGATTCACAGGAGACTTTCATGACATACCTCAACACTTCATGCCGTTTCTGATTTTGTACAGATTCTTCACTCATAAACTGCTGTCACAGCACAGGTTTACCTCCCTACACTGTCATGAATGCAAGTAATCAGTGGTTGAAAATTCATGGTCATCTGAGGCCTATCCCAACTACAGGACAAAGTCAAAGCCATGACCTTTTATTCCCCCTTCTTCTCTAATCTCATGCTATCCTTCTTCAAGGTGATCTGTTCCTCTCAGAGGCATCAGGGGAAAGGTTTAAAAGGTTTTGAAATGCCCCAGAGTCTCCCAGTGGGGGCCTTACAAACATTCCACGGGTAGTTTTTCTCTCTGTCTGCTTTGTTTCCAGGAGGTTTGAAGAGCCCTTTTTGTTCGCTCGCTGTTCTAAACAGGCTGAAGTCCACACGTGAACTCTGAGGACAGCCTGATGTCCTTTTTTGCATGTCAGAGGAACTGCGATTATGTGGCATGCATGTCTATGTATGTTATCTAAACTTATCAACTGGTAGTGATGACAATGCACTAAATCGGATTCTCTATCAGACAGTCATTGCTTAAGATCTGACTGGTTCATTTTAGGTCTTTTAACAGTGGTTTGAACATTAGTTCTCAACCGGTGGACAGTGAAACAAAATTGGGAGAGAAAGGATAATATGCTTAATGCAGCCAACTGGCTTCACTTTGGTTTCTTCATGGATTGGCACTTTCAGGGTTCAAACTAGCAACCATTCAGCTACCAACCTTGATCTTTAACCAACACACGCCCAACATTTAATAACCTTAATCAGATCAAAGCAAAATAACCTTTCCTTGATGGCACTGACCCCAAATATTTAGGATGTCCAGACTTAGGAGGAGCTATAGGTAACAATGCACTGGAATCATCGTTGCCCACAGTTATAACGGTAAAAAACTGATTGTATGTCATCACTGAACGACTGAATTTAGGATGTGGTTGTGACCTGTTATACAAGACGTCTGATTTGTAACCTTCGTTTGGCTGTTGAAAAGTTATCTAACTTCCCTTTTTCTTCCAATTTAAAGAATTAGCTGTACACCAATAACATGTTTACTATATATTGTAGAAGCTGAATATTACGGTCCAGTAGACATTTATGGATGACTGTAACTCTATTCACAACTATTTTACATTTTGGCAAATACGTGGCTAATTTTAGTATGATCTAATTTGTACATTTCTGTTTGATCTGCTTGCATCACAGACGCCTTGTTAAACTGCAAATGAAATTGGATGTTGCATAGCCTATTACCATGTTATAAACGTTGTCCATTCATCATGATTCCCGTTCACATGGATCAGTGGAAACGACTAAAAACGCTGTATTATCCATGCCAGAAAATACATTTGCCTATCATTTTGTAAAGAAAATCTACACGCCTGCGCACAACATTCAAATGTTGCTTGCCTAAAGAATAAACACCTAATGCTTGCGCACATGGCCTCACCATTCTCACAGATTCACATTTTTTGAAGTTTATATGAAGATGATCAGTATCGTTTCAAATCTATTTCAAAGTTTGCATACTCAAGTCATCAAATACTTTTGCCATGCAAATGAACAGCCAGAAATCATTACATTTTTTTCTATTTAAGTTGAAAATGGTGTTTTGTAAGTGGCCACAAAGTAAAAAATAAATAATAATAAAAAAAAACTTTAGTGTGACAATAACTTATTGTCAATAAAATCTCTCTTCCATTCATTTCCAATTATCACTGTAAAGCTGCTTTGAAACAGTACTGAAAAAAGCACTATATAAATGAAGGTGACTTGACATAGATTTTGATTATTTCAGAATATCTCTAAATGTTTTTTTTGTTTGTTTTTTTTGTAATATGTCCAGTTCATTTGTTGACTGAATCCAAGATTCAGCTAATAAAAAATAATTTAATTAGAACAAACATTTGCTATAGCATTTACAATGAGCAATAACTGTACGTTTCAATTGAAACGTTCCTGCATGTTAAAATACAATTCAAATCCAAATATTTTGTGTTTATAAAACTGATATATTAATCAAAACGGGCGGGTTCATGGTTCAATGACTCGGATGTCATTATTCGAGAAACGCTCGGACCGAATCAGTCAGATTTGCGACCAAATTGTTCGGACCGGTTTTGTGAACCGGTTCATTTAAAAGATTCGACTCAAATGAACAAACCCATCATGATTTGGACTTCGCTGATTTATTAGTAATACTCACCTGATCTTGAGATGGTCTGGAAGTATAGTATGAGAATGAAAAACGACCCGACGCATGTCGCCAGAAACATCCGACCCACTTTGGGCTTTTTCATTCTGATACTCCTCTAACGGACGATGCCCGACTCTCGCCCGGCGACGGAGGTCCGAGAAGGGCTGAGGAACAATCCTAAAAGCGTCTGTCCCACGGGTTCCTCATTTTAGTGAGAAACAACATAGTTACAGTCTAAAACAACTCCGTGAAAATTAATTCCGATACACGTTTCACCCGAGGACGCTCGATCGCTTGTCTACCGGAGAACAGACCGTTTTACAGCTGGGTGTTTGTTACACGAACCAGTCACCTAAGAAACTTTACAGGTCCAACTCCGTTTCATAAAGACGTCGCTTCCCACGCGGTCGCGTCAAGTAGGCATAAATTCCATTGATCATCTGTATGTCTTCGGTACGTCACATGTTGGTGTTGTCAGTAGAACTCAACTTCCCCTAAACATGGAGGGCATTGTATCAAACTTTCGGCCATGACGTCACGCCCACCAGTATCTGAGTCCCCAGGGGCCCCTGGTTACGTGACGCAACAACTGGAACCCCTCCGAAATGTGAACGTAAAACTCGAGCGTTGTTACTTTGCTGAACTAACATTTTTTTTTTATATATAATCTTTTTTTTTTTAAAGACTTACAACTTCAATGTAAATTCACTTTATAATTCACTTTTATTACTTTAAAGGAATATTGCATCTCTTTTTTCACTTAAAGAAATCACACTGTTCAACGAGATAATCATGCACACATTTACAAATGTGTATAACAAACATTGTGTGTCAAAAGGTGATTTTTTTTGTACAAATGTGTATTCAGTGACATCTGGTGGAAAAACACAAGAACACTGACTGATTGCTTCACTCTTATCTCTAAACCAGTGGCCACTTGCATAAACGTAGCCACTATGTTAAGACTGTTCGTCTTTTCTGATTAAAATTAGACTGACCTATCCTTTATATAATTAACTTTAAACAGTTAAGACCAGTCCTGAAGAAAAACAATGGATGACTAACTTTTAAAAGGCACAATATGTAAGATTTTTGGATCAAAATATCCAAAAACCACTAGAACAATATTATCCCAAATGTTTAAATCCAGGTAAGCAACTGTTTGCATACATTCATAGACAGAAAACTAATCATTGTTTTACAGCTCAACAGTTAAATCACAGTTATTGATTTACCACAAGTACCACGGTTTTCATGCTTAATATCGATCTAGATTACTGCAGTGTGCAACAAGTGTCTTACAGTAGCCGCTGAGCAAATGCACAGAGTAGCATTATAACATAACTTTCCACACACTCAAAGGTATCTAATATGATAAAACAGCACTGTTACCCCATACACATGACCGGAAGAGCTCGTCTGCAGCATAATAAAAACTGCGAAATCAATGTGTCATCAAGCTAAACCTTTGTTTTATATATAGGACCTCAAACGGGGTTACATATTGTGGCTTCAATACTAATCTGAGCAGTTTATGCAACCAGCCCCAAGGTCTTCAAGAACTCCTTCATTAATAAACAGACAGAAAATTATAGTATTGCATTTTCAAATCTGTTAATACATTTACATCAGCTACATTATGATAGTTACATTTCAATAGCATAATCAATCATTATAAATAAAATAAATAAATCAAGCATTAAATAAAGCAGATTTGTAAATTAAGTTTTCTTGAGGTTGTAGTGAGTTGGCCCAGCACAACCTAAGGACAGCTTCAATTGCTGAAAAATGTAAAGTCAGCATACGTTTGTTCATGATAAGTTATCACTGGATGAAATTCTGTTCAAAGAAAAGCAGGCCTGCATATAATATCCTGTTTATTCTAATTTATCACTGAATGCAGAAAGGCCAGTTTCACAGGTTGCTACCAATATCCTGTATTAAACCAAGATTTAAATATTACCAATATAAAATCTGATTGTAAACAATGTCCCCCCGTTGAGAAAAAAAACTTTAAAATTGCAGCTGGTAAAAGCTGGTTTAAGCTCATGCTTCAAAACATACCTAACCTGCATTTGCGTTTTTTTTTTTTTTTTTTTTAAACAGGGCCCTGTAAAGAACTTTAATTATAAACCCAACTGGAATAAGTCCAATAACGACTGGTTCATGTTGATTCAGAGTCAAAATGACCCAGGGCATGCTGTTCCACTCTTAATACACATAACATTATGACATTATAACATTATGAGGTGAAGTGAATAACACCGATTATCTCATTATCACGGCAGCTGTTAGCAGGTGGGATATACGCAGCAAGTGAACATTTGTCCTCAACATTTTGATGTGTTGGGAAAGCGTAAGGATTTGAGCGAGTTTGACATGGGCCAAATTGTTATGGCAGAGACTGGGTTAGAGCATCTCCAAAATTGCAGCTCTTGTGGGGTGTTCCCGGTCGGCAGTGGTCAGCATCTATCAAAAGTGCTCCAAGGAAGAAACAGTGATGAACCGGCGACGGTCATGAGCGGGCGAGGCTCACTGATGCATGTGAGGAGCGAAGGCTGGCCCATGTGGTCCAATCAAACAGACAAGCTACTGCAGCTCAAATTGCTCAAGAAGTTAAGGCTGGTTCTGATAGGAAGGCATTAGAAAACACAGTGTATTGCTGTTTGTTGCTTATGGGGCTGCATAGGCGCAGACCAGTCAGCATGCCCATGCTGACCACCACAATGAGCATGTGACCTGGGCTGGTGAATCATGTTTTATATACAACTTGTGGATGGCTGGGTGTGTGTGAATTGCTTACCTGGGAAACACATAGCACAAGGATGCACCATGGGAAGAAGGCAAGCCCAGCAGTGTGATGCTTTAGGCAATGTTCTGTTGGGAAACCTTGGATCCTGCAATCCATGTGGATGTTATTTGCCCCCTTCCTAAGCATTGTTGCAGACCTTACACCCTTTCATGGAAACGGTATTCCCTGGTGGCTGTGGCCTCTTTCAGCAGGAACATGCGTCCTGCCACAAAGCAAAAATTGTTCAGGAATGGTTTCAGGAGCACAACGAGTTTGAGGTGGTGGCCTCCAAATTCCCCAGATCTCAATCCAATCGAGCATCTGTGGGATGTGCTGAACAAACAAGTCCGATCCATAAAGGGCCCCACCTTGCAACTTACAGAACTTAAAGGATCTATTTCTAACATATTGTTGCCAGATACCACAGCACACCTTCAAGGGTCTAGTGGAGTCCATGCCATGAAGGGTCAGGGCTGTTTTGGAAACAAAAAGGGGGGATCAACACAATATTAGAAAGGTGGTCATTATGATATGCCTGATCAGTGTACATGCACAGGATTCTATATATTTACAGTACGTATAATACAAAACTTGCTATAACACTATAATATTATCATATTATAAAGTCATTTATCTTACAAACCAAATTTACGGATAATAACGTATACTGGTCACAACTGATTAGTTCCTAATTTATATTAGGTGGCCTTAAATACAATCTACGTATTGTAAAACACTTCTGCTGATATACAGGTAAAGTTAGGGACAGGTGTGGTGGTATGGGTCAGTTTAAGGGTAGGGTTAGGTGTAAGGGAAGTGTCAAAAGTGTAATTATTAATGTAACTACAGAAATTACATGCAGGTAATTTTAAAAATATAAGTACAATATAAAAACATCAATGTACACAATAAGTGCATTGTATTAAATTATTATTAAATGTTAGTACATAGTAGTTAAGGCCACCTAATATAAAGTTGGCCCACTGAATTTACTCAACCAAAAAAAAAAAAAAAAAAAAAAAAACTAAACTGCTGGATATGGACAGTCACAGTTTCCAGAAATGTAGGAATTAAACAGGTCAGCTACTGTATGAACAGATGGACATTGACTAATGCATCAGTATGTTCTACATGCAACATGTGCATCTAATGTTGTTTGCTCATGTACTGAATGCACATAAACACATTTAGATAGTTCACGGTCAAGATGATTTACATTAATATTGATTAGACAGAAAAATATTGGTGAGTTTATCACCCCAAGCAGAGATCAATCAGTGCCTGAAAGCAAGAAAGAACCAGGTGTGTGTGTGTTAAAGTTCACAGGAGTCAGTAACTGCTTTTTAAACACTTCATAAGGGTGTTTGAAGAGAAATGTGTTTGATATGTAGCCAGGCGGTATCTTTCCAGTCAGGAAGGTCAGTGTTGTTGGACTGAGTGATTCAGTGATGTAACCTCTGTTGTTTAGAATTTGTTTTATTGTGGGTAGACCCATTTAAACTTAGATTTCACCTAGTCATTTGATGTATATTTATGCATTTGGTGTAAACTTGGTTATTATTTATCTGACAACATTTGGTTAAAAATGGCAAACCACAGCTCAAGTTTTATTTACTATGCAAGAAAAAAAAAACATGCACAGAAAAACAAAATGAATATTTAGTTGGTTCTCTCCTATATTATTTGTTCATAATTTGGCCAAAAAATGTCCGCAAAATTTTGCATGTTTCAATGCGTCATCACAAATAAAACAATTAACTCGAAGCTCAACTATGGTAAGGGTGAAGATGTACATTTTCCTTGACTACACATCATTTTTGGCCACTACTTACCTAGGTATTGCACCTACTTACCAATTCACAAGATTAACAGATAACCAATATTAAAAAAAATGGATGAATAGTAATTTATTGCAACTTAAAGGGGTACTTCAGCGCTGGGAAGATGAATCTGTATTTAAACTGGGTCATCAATGTAGTAGAAATGTGAAATTATTTTTGAATTTGGTGCCTTCTAGACTGAGAAAAGACAGAAAATGTATTTTTGTCTCATGAGGATGAAAGACTACAATTCCCAGAATGCTTCGCTGCCCTGTGAGGCCATTCCCAAAGCCACCAACTTGATTACGGTGACGGAGTTGGAGAAGACACTACAATTAAAAACTGAACGTGTCTATTCAATAGAATGAGTGAGTCACCGCGCGAGTATCACTGCGCGAGTATCACAGCACTGAGCACTAACTGCAGGAGTGAGATAAATGAGCTGATGAGCTCTCGTAATGAGAGCTGAGGTAATCGCGACTACACTCTCGGCATACATTCACAACGCGAGTTCAGTCTGGCACGTTTTAGTTCATGCCTTTGCAAGCTTAACTTTCATAGAAAATAATTTGAGAAGTTAAAAGACTTACATTGCTCACCACAGCTCTGTTTAAATGAGTGCCTGTAGCTGCCAACTGAGCTCTGAGTGTGATCTCCATCCCCCATGTGCGGGTTCAACACATGTGGAAATGGCTCCCTCTGCTGGCTGTAGTTTTTAGCCTTTGGCCAAACATTCCTCCTATGATGCAAATATCGTCAATTTGCATCATAGGAGGAATTTTTCCAGAAATAAAATGCAGAAATCTCGTCTCAGGGGGATATGAGGGGGAAAGCACAATCATTTGAATATACTCCAGGGTTTCTACTGATACAAAGCCTTATGCTAATCGCTGAAGTAACCCTTTAATTCAGAAAAAAATAAGTTTTTGTATTAAAACTTTGTATTACTTACAAAGCACTAAATTTAGCTACCCAGTACTTGAGCGAACTCTTAACCCATTATACACCATCAGCGGTCTCAAAACTCTGGCCAGTTGATAATACCTATTGAATTCAACTGCAGGCGGTCGATCCTTTTCCTATTTAGCACCTAAACTCTGGAACAGTCTTCCTATTAATGTTCAGGAAGCAGTCACACTCTGTCAGTTTAAATCTAGACTAAAAACCCATCTCTTTACTATGGCATACACATAGAACATTTTTAACTTACTTAATTCAAATCAATTGACTGATTGTTAGGCTGCATTAACTGTATTACTGCTGTCTCTCCGTCCACATGCTCTTCTGCTCCTGCAGTTTGACTGACAGCTTAACTGACTCCGCCCTTTCCTGCTCTAACTGACCAATCAAGGTCAGCCGGAACCCGGGAACACTTCCCATAACACCTGATGTACTCGTTACATCACAAAAAGAATGGCATCTACGCTAATGCTAGTCTCTCTGTTTATCCTGAGGTTTACTGCAGTCAGCCGGATCCAGATCAGATAGTGGACCTGTGCCCAGATATGACCAACACATCCTGGAGTGTCTGCTAAGACCGTGTCAATTAGTGTCTCTTCTGAATTTGCATCACCAACATGTCATCCTCAATAAACCCGTCTCTGGCGTGACGACTCCCATCTTTGGAATATTCCTATTCAATAATTTTTTACTCGACACGTCATCCTAAACAAACCCGTCTCCGGCGCGACGACTCTGATCCTTCACATATTCTTTTTTTGTGTGTGCGCGCGTGTGTGTGTGTGTGTGTAATTGACGCATCATCCTCAATGAACTAATCTCTTGTGTGATACACAGAAATTTTGAATACAATATCTAACATGATTTCTGACCTGTAAGGTTGCCAGAATAATAATCATAGACTGTTTGTTAATAGACCAGAGGAGAACTGGCCCCCCGACTGCATCTGGTTTCTCTCAAGGTTTATTTTTCTCCATCATGTCCTGATGGAGTTTTGGTTTCTTGCCACTGTCGCCTTTGGCTTGGCTTGCTCAGTTGAGGACACTAACACTTCGATCTAAGTTTCAATTAAATACCCAAATAAAATTAATTACTATATTAACTGTATCAACTATATTACTGATCTGCCAACATTGTCGCTATATGATAAATTTAAATGAGCTGATAACATCGTTTTCTCCAGAACGACGGACTACAGCCAAATCAAATTTAGCAAAATGTTGCAATATTTTCCTGTTTAACACTGTAAAGCTGCTTTGAATCTATCGCCATTGTAAAATCCCTATATAATTAAAGTTGATTTGACTACTGATGGGTTATACAAACAAAATAACTTTACACAATTTTAACACTAAATAATTTTAATTATAATTGAAGTCATTTACATTTTTAGGATGTTTAAAAATGTCACATCTTTGAAGCTATCACAGAGGAAACAATCAGTCCAAACACCCTTTTGCATTTAAAAGTATAGCCCTTTAAAGGTCTGTTTTCTCTGGCCTTTGTCATGCTTGTTTTGGCAGACATCTCTCTGTCTCTGAGTCAGCATGACCAGGGCTGCTCTCAAAAAGACCTTTTTCTGAACCCTTTCTATTCAGGATGTGCATCGCTAATGAAAGGGGGATCCTGAAATCCACTGCCGCTTCAATATACTGTATATATCCTAATTAAACTCATTTTCAAAGTCTTAAAGGGTTAGTTCACCCAAAAATGAAATTGATGTCATGAATGACTCGCCCTAATGTTGTTCCTGTAAGACCTCCGTTCATCTTCAGAACACAGTTTAAGATATTTTATATTTAGTCCGAGATTCATTCATGATTCGGATCGCCAATGTCATGTGATTTTAGCAGTTTGACACACGATCCGAATCATGAATCAATCCACTGATTCATAACCGTTTGAATCTTTATTTGAGGATTGAAAAAAAAAAAAAAAGAGAAGACAATGCTGAATAAAGTCGTAGTTTTTGATATATTTGGACCAAAATGTATTTTCGCTGCTTCAAGAGATTCTAATGAACTAACTGATGTCACATATGGACTACTGTGATGATGTTTTTATTACCTTTCTGTACATGAACAGTATAGTGTGCATTCACTTGGATAAGCTCTCGGACTAAATATAAAATATCTTAAACTGTGTTCTGAAGATGAACCGAGTCATTAATGACAAATTAAATTTCTGGGTCTTTGAAGACTGACTGAGGGTCTGGTCTAGAGATGTGTGATGTGTCACTTGAACACTTGATACCAACAAGGTGTCATGTATTTGGATTTTGGAGGCATCACACCTACCTAATAGGACGGTGGTACAGAAACAGTGTTTGCTCACTTAGTCCCGTTACCAGATATAAAATATGGATTTGTCTTTAATTTAATTTACTATATTATATTCATTTTTTTTCTTTTCATTTTACTGAAACACTAAAGAATCAATATGAAAATTGCCAGTACTAATGTCCGTATCTCTCACGGAGAGAAAGCACAAGCTAATAGCATGTTTTGGGTTAGAGCTGGAGCTTAATCAGCTCCAACCTTGGAGAGACTGTGTATCTTTGTATGTGCGCAATATTCTATGTTAGAGATCAGTGTAGAGGAGGTGGACTACAGGCATCCAAAGAGGTGGGTGGACTTGTTCTGGGCAAGCTGGCGCCTGCTCCAGACATGGAAGGTCACTACGGCCTTCAACAGGGGTGAAGGCTTCAACAAGTGACACGTCTATGGACACCTGCATCTGATTAACTGACAATGTGTGGAAATTTACCATGACTGTGCATTGTCTCTGAGCCAATCAGAATCATTCCACTTGCAGTAATGCCATGGATAGACCTTGAAAACAGTATAACTGTTGGGACAATTGTATGTACAATAGGCAAAGCGAAGAGATGGGAAGAGAGGGAGCACGGGCTACGAACTCCTTGTGAGACTTAAGGCTGGCTTCTGCTGATGAAACTGCAAACTATTCTTTAGCAAATATTTCTTCAATTAACTGCACTCCTGACTCTTGGTCTTCATTTTTCACTACTAGTCTTTGGTCAAAAACCGTAACCCCTAACACTTCGTATGGGCTAAGAAACCAGAGTAATTTAACAACCTCCTGACCACTGTCCGAAGGTTATGAATATATACATATACATACACATGCTTTTTACAGAAATTTATATTGTATATATATATATATATATATATATATATATATATAGTAACACAAAAGTAACAAGTAATCAGTAACACAAAAAGGTTTCATTGCTTAATATGAATTAAGAATGAACAATACATTATTAATCTTAGTTAATGTTACTTTCAACATTGTTAAATAGCTAATGCACTGTGAACTGACATGAACAAACAATGAACAACTGATATTACTAATATTAAAAAACTTTAATAAATAAATGATAAATGATTTGGTCATTGTATTTGCATGGTAGTTAATATATTAACTAATGTTAAAAAATTAAACCATGTGTTGCAAAAAATATTACTGACCATAAACATTTGAATGGTAGTATATTTTCTTGATACGCTACATACAAGCAAACTTAATTAGATTTTATATGTGCTTTTTTTTCCAAGCTCTGGTCCACTTCTTGAAAGAAAAAAAGGAGACAAGAGGACACCCAAGAGCTCTGACACAATTCCAACGCTGATGTGAACTTTAATTAAGTTCCGTTAATCACAGTGGCACTGGACTGTAAAAACAAACCCTAGTTTTGGCATTCTGCCTCTCAGCTTCAACGCAGCTCCTTGGTCCTGCTTTACACATTGTTCTTGATTCAGAAGCTAAAACATTTCTTTCACTTTTTAAAAATCCTCATACTATGCATCCCATTACTCAGATGCATTAGGAAACTGTCTCCTCTTATGAGAAGGTGACAGACTGGTCAGGTGTGAAGAGATGCTAGGTGTCAGATAGCTCAGAGGAAGAGAAGACACCAGGCTGAGCACAGACAGATTGGTGAGAGATAGTATATAAGAGATTTTTTTGATCATCAGAACTGGACTGCAGTTCTTATAAGCAATCAATAAGGATATACAGGTTTCAAAACATCTATATCCTCTCTTAGTTTTAGATTTTTTTTTTTTTTTTTTAAATGTGCGGCTCAGTGGGCACTCACGAGTAGTCAGACTTTTTATAAGGTTACATGTTACAGTGAACAAATAAAGCAGCCAGCAAACCAAACAGTAATGTAGGCCTACATCTAGAATAAATGTTACAACTAGAATCAATAATTTGTGTGATAATTTGAGTTCACGTTGACTAACTATGTTCTACAGTGTAGCACCAGATAAATTTAAACGTTGTGGTCGTATAAGGTCTTACCTGTTGGCTCGACCAGGAGAGGAGGAGAGTCCAGGCCAAATTGTCAGAGGAGTTCTGCACTGTACCATCACAGCCAGCAGGTGGCACTATACACATGCTCTACAGTTTGACAAGGGGTGTGAGAGAATTCAAGACATTAAACATCGTTTTATTTAGATTGAAGATCTGTAGTTTATATAAATTAGGCATAGCTCATTGAAAAGCTCTTCGGAAATATAAACTCTAGCTTTGAAAGCATGATTCCACCTTCCCTTTCATTAAAAGCGTCTCCAGAGCCACGCTTAATTCTTAAAAAACACATGAACGCAAACAGCGGCGTTACCGAATGTCTGAAAGCACATAACATTACTTTGAAAAATAATTACAGCTAATAAACAACTTACACAGCTGGAGCTGTATCACATGACTGCTGCAGATTCATTTTGGCATTGACACAAAAATGCATAAATCCGAGTCTGAGAATGTGAATAGCTCCGGTAGAATATCATGTGTTGCCATCTCATTATTTACGACATGGCGTGAACGCAACATAAGCTTGTTGTTATGGTTCAGGAAGAACTGGGTTAAATGACCGTCACAACGTTACCTTGAACTCTCGTTTGATTAAGCCAAACCTTGCTTACTCAAGGTATGCTGATTCCAAAAACTAGTGATGTTATGTATGACACTGAAGCTTCGATGCGCGTATTGCGTATGTGAGACCATTTCAAGTGAGACCCTTTTACTGTTTGTATACAATGATGACGTAGCAACGTATGCGCGCGCATTTTGGCAACAAAATGTGGCGACAATCAGCAGCATGTCAAGCTACGTGAGCGGATTAAGCAACACAAACCGAGAAAGTTATTTTAAAAAGTTGACTTTATCAAAAGGTATTCGGCTACCAGATCCGTGTACTATAGTGGAGTGGATAGAAGACGTTAGCAGATGGCCAGGTGGTCGGATATACGTATTTAGTTGAGAAACCGAGCGTGTACACCCGAGACAAGCATATAAATCACTGGATGCTTATGAATACGTTGTCTGTGGGCATGTACAGAATGTCCAATACAATTTTCTATATTTATTCTTATTCTTCACACAGACATACATTTATCCTTTTCCTTACATTTTATGTTGTTATTGATTAGTGTGTCGACACACTTCTGTTTAAAGTTTAATTTTGTAATGCTATAGTACTTTAATAGCAACTATGTTGCTTGCATACATTTCTCAGATGGTTATTTTGCAATTAAACTATTCATAAAATCATTACAAATGAAATTACTGTGATTATTGATATGATAATCTGGGGGTGGGGGGTACATATACCAGTGGCAGCCAATGTTGGGAGGTTTATTATAAAGCATTAAGTTTCAAGTGCAGTAAATGTTTTACAAATGAATTTTTTTTTTATGCGAGCATTTTTATGTCCTCGTTCCGATCAATGCATTTAATCGCCTGCAGCCACAGGTTACCGCTGGTTCTTCTGAAACGGCCATGATCCTGTCGGAATCCTATAAAACTGAAGCCCATTGGTGTGGAATAGCGATTAGTGCAACCGAAAACGCAACAGCCAGGCATTTTGATGCTGGGAAACCGTTTTGATAAACTTTCGGAGTTGCTAACACGTTAGAACCATATATATCCATAATAAAGGCCCTTATTATGGATATCTATGGTTAGAACCACTACGGAACAACACCACTTCCGTTGCCAAACTGCGCGCGCAACTCTTTGATCACGTGGGCTGTAAAAGGGTCTGAGTCACGTGATCGATGACAAATGAAGCCTCACTTTCTGTCCAATCACGTGCGCGTTTCGCTTTGCGTCTCAGAAAGTTCGAACTTCAGATCGAGTTGTTGGCTCAGTCAGTCTGATTGATGTATTTGCGAGGAGAGTGCTGTACTTTAAAAGTTAAGCAATAAATGTCATTTAGATAACCAAAATGTATTTGTCACTATTTATTTATTTGTCTCTTTTTCTTCTTTTTTTGGTAAAACATTTGCTTTTTTTTTAGGTAATTTGATGTTAGTGTTTGTATTTAGAGTAATTGAAAAGAAAAGAGTAATGGCATTTCTCTATCTGGGTATATTTTGAGTTTATAGCTTTCAATGTGTGTATGCTTTACAAAATAAATAAAAGGGGAACTACTGTCTAAGAGAAGAAATAGATGCTGTAAAACAGCTTTTATGTCTTAATAAAAATAATTCAAAACTTTATCACTTTTTTGTCATTCACTGTACACAAGCATCATCATTCCTAAGTGTCATAAGCACATTTAATGATCATATCACACAATGGCCTTATTCACTGTGTGTGGAGAGAATATGCCTACATTAGATCTTGAATCACATATAAAGCTCATATATTTTAGTCACACTTTAATTGGTAAATTCATTTATTTAATGGACAAATTAAACACAAACATGTAAGGCTTTTATTTGTACACATAGCATTGAAACGGTGGAGTGTGATGTGATTGCTTTATCGGACAGAGCTTCGATCTTCCACAGGCTTCTGCCCGCTTTATTTTAAATAAGCACCAGATGGCGCTGTTCTTGACACTCGCGACGCTTCGAATCTTTTCCCGAAACAGTCAGGGTAACGCCTCACTGCTTCATGAGGCTTCATTTCCCCATCCCTACCAAAAACGTGTCAGTCCGTGAGTAAGGCTGCATTATTCACGTACTCTCGGTCGGAATTATCGTAAATAGGAGTTTCCTAGGTAAACATTCAACATGATATTTCAAAATTTGAATGGCATGAGCTCGTCACGACTTCAGACGTGTGAATTACCAAATTTCCGATAGAACTTGAAGGCGGTACAAGTTCAACCAACTTGTTTCCGGTTGATTTGCTGCGTCTAAATTCGCCTACTTATACTACGTCCTAAAAGTATGTAGGCTACTCTTTTTGTGAAGAAAAAGTATACTTTTGAGTGTGTATCAGAAAAGTATGCAAGCTTCAGGACATACTACTTCGCCATCTTAAACAGACTCGCTTAGTTACGTGCATCGTCAGATTCGTCAGTTCAAATCCTCCACATTCCCCTTATGAAAGGAAAATATATTTACCAATATATTACTTCAAAATATATTATAATATATTGTAAATACATGGAATAATATATTGATGGTATTATACAATATATTATATATTCCTGTAATATATTACAAAATATACAAATGATTGCCGCTTTCATATATTGCAATATTTTGGCGAATACAAATATAAAAATCCCATATATGTGAATATATTGCCTAATGTCTTACATGATATTTTCCAATATACTGCAATATATTTTTGTTTCGTTAGGGTCAGCTTAATATCGGAGAGAAATGTAGCAGCTCGTTTATCTGCCATTTGTGGGTCTTTAATGCAGAGACTCTCCTCATGTGTTTGCAGTTGAAATATAATGATGCATTTAAAAGTTAATGGCCAAACGTGTCATTATTTTTTTTCAAAATGCTGCTGCAGGTGAAATATAATGTGGACAACACTGAATAAATATATTTTTGTCAGGTTAAATATTGATAGGTTGTCACTCAAACCCCTTTATCTAAACTTCTCTACTTAACTGTCGGACACGCACATCCGTCATGTTTGTAGTTTTTTAATGATTTTTAACTGCTTTTGTAGTTCTAATCCTTGTCCAACTCGCAATGGGTTGTGGGCAATATCAGCTGTTAGAGTGCGCATCGATCCATACTTCGAATTAGGACGGGAAATAGTAAACCATCCGGGTATCTTTGGAATACTATTTTCAACATACTATGATTTGGGAAAAAACTAATTCTATTTTCGAATACTATTTCGTATGGATAGTATGCAAATTGGGACGCAGGGATTGGCCCTGTCCCAAATGGCACCCTAAACCCTCCCGGTCGTCCTCTGAGTACGCACTTTCACGGCATAATGCCATTTCGAAGTCCTCTTCATAGCTCGCAAACTTGCGGGTTCAGCTGAAGTGTGCATCGAGGGCGCATAGCAGCCGCAAAGGGGGCGCTCATGAGCACCCTTCTTTAAGCTTAAATGACAAATGGGACACCCTACGGTCTTGTGGACTTAACGGACACACGCACTCAATGGCCACTGTAAGTCCACAAGACCGAAAGTGCACATGAAGTGTGCCGTTTGGGACAGGGCCATTGGCCATTTCTCAATACCAAGTACATTTACATTTAGAACATTTAATCATTTAGCAGACGCTTTTATCCAAAGCGACTTACAAAAAAAGGGGAGAGCAATAGAAGCAACGAAACAAACAAGGCCAACAACCTGTAAGAGCTGTAAGAAGTCTCAATTAATTAGCACAGTACACAAGTTTTTTTTTATTTTTATTTTTTTATTTTTTTATAGCCATCTACAATAGCCACCTACAACAAAAACTCACGTACGCAAAATACAGAAAACTGGATTTTGATAGCCATGATAACAACCCATTAGGACTAAGGCTGTTGCCCCAGCTGTTGTCGTTAATGCAGATTCAGTGGCCCAATGGGTACGCAAACTTGTGACTTGCGCAATCAATCGCCATCAATCTCAATGGTAAATCGTCATCAGTTGCTGGTCAAGCACTGTTCCAATTCAAAGATCACATCTAGCCAAGTACAGTTCAAATCCCCGGATGTGTCATTGATCCTCCCCTTATATCGAGGATGCACTTTAGACAGACTGGTATCCCAGAATGCATCTCGCTCTCGCACCGACCAGCACGCATCAACAGCGGATGAGAAAATCTGCACAATTTAAAAATACTACAGTTAATGTGTCACAAAATGTAGTTTTATGTAGTTGTTTAAAGCTCAAATCCGTAGTTTATTTATAAAAAGAGCTAGCGTTTTCATTGTTGTAAGATCCAGTCGATCCAGCGGGTGCTCAGCACTCGTTAACCCGCCAAGAGCAGCTTTTTCTCGGCTAGACCTTCTGACGTTTGCCGGTGGCTCTGATGACTCTGTGGTGGTTAAATGTGAGATATACATTTGTCTTGTGTAGATTTAACGGGCGATCTTTGGTCTCAATCTATAATTTGTTCCCTGACAGATCGTTTTGGCTGATGGCAGAGTGAAGTTTTTTTTATTTTAGGCTGTTTAACTTAACTGTATATAAGGATTGTTTGTTTTATTTCTTGTAGCTTCTTATACCTTTTACTTATACTCTTATATCACTGATCACACATAAACTGACATTTAACAAAAAGAGACTGGGCTGTGTTTTATGTCATATTTAATTTTATTAGAGTGAAAATCATATATATGCACACTTGTCTAAACCACATATTATTATTATTATTTTATATTTTGTTTTGTTATATACATGCAGTGCCTGCACTACATTTGTGTGGCTATAATATGTTTCATATATTATTTAATGAAAATGAAAAGAGGCAGTGTGGTGTATTAGGACATATTTCACCGGGAGCGTCTATTTCGCTTCAAATGCTTGATTTCTACGCGCGTCCAATTTGCCGCGGACACGCGAATGGATTCAAAATGTTCACGCGTCAAACTAGACTCGGTAGACACGATTTTGACGCTCAATTCGCGTTTGGTGTGAACGCAGCGTTAGGACATATTTCACCTGGAGCGACTTTAACACGCGTCTATTTCGCTTCAAATGCTCGATTTCTACGCGCGTCCAATTTGCTGCAGACGCACGAATGGATTCAAAATGTTCACGCGTCAAACTAGACTCCGTAGACACGATTTTGACGCTCAATTTGCGCTTGGTGTGAACGCAGCGTAAGAACTGACTCGCTTGGATGAGAACATTTGCGAAGACAAAGCATCAATGTCTGATATTTTGGCCACACCCACATTTGTGTGAAACAGGAAAAACAGGTAAGAAAATTAGTTCTTAATTATTTTGTTGCTCTACCAACATTTTATTAAGTGTGTATGTATGTGTGTGTATATATATATATATATATATATATATATATATATATAGATAGATATATATATATAATAGACCAATTAACGTACAGTTCAAGCAACCCGTACTGCTTGGTGTAAACAAGTCATTATGTGACTCAAAAACAAAGTTCATAACATTTTCACGGCTCTAAATATGATGTGAAACAATTTTGATTGGTTGCTTCGCGTAAGTCAGACAGCCTCTGGGTCTTTGGCCAATGAAAACTGGTATTCTTTTTAGTGGATCAAAAACATACCAAGCGATCAGTGAAGTCTGACTCCCAAACTAATCATTATTTTGTGTTGTTCTTTTTAGACTCCCAAATCAATAACTCTTTTGAGCCTACTACTTTTTAGTTTGGCCTTTTCTATCCCTAACACACTCCCAAAGATGTATCAAAGTGTCAAAAAAGCTTAGTTTAAATGTTTTTTTATTTTTTAGATTTTACATCAAAACAAATTTCACATCAAATTTCATAAAACATCCCACTCATTGCTGTGAATTTCCACCAGATGTTACTTTTTAATCAAGATGTTACATTTTTTAGAAATCGTATTCCATATCCCTGTATCACCTGCAGTGGCAACACATCAAAGGCGTCTTGATCTTCTCCTCTGTCCTCTGCTGCCAGAGAGAAACTGAAGAGATGTAAGAACACTGATAGGACCAAAAACAGCAGGTCATCCCAAAGACACAAGACATGAAACATCTTCAAACCAGACCATGCAGTGAGGGCTGTCGGGTTAAAGCTGTCACATAAGGTGGGGTCAAATCTGAGGCTATAGAAAGAATTCTTCTAACTCGTTTTGTTCCAAAACATTATTTTATAACATAAATCACATGATCAGCATAACAATTGTGTGAATTTGAGAGAAAAGGTATATTTGGTATGTCTTGCTTTACTTTGCTTCAGTGAAAGCAAAAACATCTGACCGTCTGTAAAAAGTTTACTTTAAAGTCCCAAGTACAAATGCCACTAATGTAACTACTAATGTCTACTAGTCTAAGTAGAGAAGGGGTATAATGCAAAGATCCCCACTTGGCCTAATAACGCTGACATAAAGTAAAAAAATAAAAATAAAAACTCATATGGTGTAAACTGTAATTAAAACTGGCAAGTGTTTGTGCTCTACATATTTTACCTTTATCTAAAATATTACCTAATCCTACAGCAATATAAAAATAGCAAATGTTTGTCAGGAATGTCCTTTTAAAGTCTCTCAAACAGAACATGAAAGTGTTACTTTTTCAGCGGTGCTTCCGGCTGTTCTTCTGTTCTCTGCTGGGTGTCTCTCACATACGCCACAGCCTGTCTTCTCAAACAGTCCGACAGAAGAAAACCTGTATGGATTATTGTATCAATTCTGCAATTCTGTAGAAGTGTTAAAGTATTTAGACCAATAGTAAACAGAAAAGCACTTTAGCAGGGAATAATACAGATCAAAGTCAACTTTATTTATTTGAGATGTTTCACACAAAAAATGTAAAGCTGTCATCCTTTACTCACCGCTGTTTTGTCTCAAACCCATACGATTATACGATATATATATATATATATATATATATATATATATATATATATATATATATATATATATATATATATATATATATATATATATCGTTTAATCGTATGGATTATACGATATATATATATATATATATATATATATATATATATATATATATATATATATATATATATATATATATATATATATATATATATATATCTCCAGTATGCGGCAGTCCTGTGGGCAAAAATGCCTCGTTGATGCTAGAGGTCAGAGGAGAATGGACCGACTGATTCAAACTGATAGAAGAGAAATTTTGACTGAAATAACCACTCGTTACAACCGAGGTATGCAGCAAAGCATCTGTGAAGCCACAACACACACAACCTTGAGGCGGATGAGCTACAACAGCAGAAGACCCCACCACGTACCACTCATCTCCACTACAAATAGGAAAAAGAGGCTACGATTTGCACAAGCTCACCCAAACTGGACAGCTAAAGACTGGAAAAATGTTGCCTGGTCTGATGAGTCTCGATTTCTTTTGAGACATTCAGATGGTAGAGTCAGAATTTGGCGTAAAGATAATGAGAGCATGAATCCATCATGCCTTGTTACCACTGTGCAGGCTGGTGGTGGTGGTGTAATGGTGTGGGGGATGTTTTCTTGGCACACTTTAGGCCCCTTAGTGCCAATCGGGCATCGTTTAAATGCCACGGCCTACCTGAGCATTGTTTCTGACCATGTTCATCCCTTTATGACAACTATATACCCATCCTCTGATGGCTACTTCCAGCAGGATAATGCACCATGTCACAAAGCTTGAATCATTTCAAATTGGTTTCTTGAACATGACAATGAGTTCACTGTACTAAAATGGCCCCCACAGTCACCCGATCTCAACCCAATAGAGCATCTTTGGGATGTGGTGGAACGGGAGCTTCGTGCCCTGGATGTGCATCCCACAAATCTCCATCAACTGCAAGATGCTATCCTATTAATATGGGCCAACATTTCTAAAGAATGCTTTCAGCACCAGCACCGTAAAATGCCACAGAGAATTAAGGCAGTTCTGAAGGCGAAAGTGGGTAAAACACAGTATTAGTGTGGTGTTCCTAATAATCCTTTAGGTGAGTGTATATATAGGATGCACTATGGGAATAAGGCAAGCCAGCGGGAGGCAGTGTGATGCTTTGGGCAATGTTCAAAGCAAATGGTTCAGGAATGGTTTGATGAGCATAACAAGTTTAAGGTGTTGACTTGCCTCTAAATTCCCCAGATCTCAATCCAATCGAGCATCTGTGGGATGTGCTGAACAAACAAATGCGATCCATGGAGGCCACACCTCACAACTTACAAGACTTAAAAG